>NC_084628.1:31542937-31842937 GCF_033978795.1 Nerophis ophidion | reverse complement strand
ACTCGAGTGTCCAAAACATAAGGCCGCAAATCCGATGACACAAGTACAAAGTCGATCATGGAACTGCGGCCTAGGGTGTCCTGGTGCCAAGTGCACATATGGACACCCTTATGTTTGAACATGGTGTTTGTAAATGACAAATTGTGACGAGCACAAAAGTCCAATAACAAAACACCACTCTGGTTCAGATCCGGGCGGTCATTCTTCCCAATCACGCCTCTCCAGGTTTCACTGTCGTCGCCAACATGAGCGTTGAAGTCCCCCAGTAGGACAAGGGAATCACCCGGGGGAGCACTTTCCAGTACTCCCTCGAGTGTACCCAAAAAGGGTGGGTACTCTGAACTGCCGTTTGGTGCGTAAGCACAAACAACAGTCAGGACCCGTCCCCCCACCTGAAGGCGGGAGGAGGCTACCCTTTCGTCCACTGGGTTGAACTCCAACGTGCAGGCTTTAAGCCGGGGGGCAACCAGAATTGCCACCCAAGCCTGTCGCCTCTCACTGTCGGCAACGCCAGAGTGGAAGAGGGTACAGTCCCTCTCGAGAGAAGTGGTTCCAGAGCCCTTGCTGTGCGTCGAAGTGAGTCCGACTATATCCAGCCGGAACTTCTCCACTTCGCGCACTAGCTCAGGCTCTTTCCCCCCCAGTGAGGTGACGTTCCACGTCCCAAGAGCTAGCTTCTGTAGCCGAGGATCGGACCGCCAAGTGCCCTGCCTTCGGCTGCCGCCCAGCTCACATTGCACCCGACCTCTAGGGCCCCTGCTATGGGTGGTGAGCCCATAGTGGTGAGCCCATTCACACACTTATACAATTATAGTAATTGTGTATGTGTGTGTGAATGTGTATATATATATACATATATATATATATATATATACATATATATATATATATATATATATATATATATATATATATATATATATATATATATATATATATATATATATATATATATATATATATCATCAGGAGATTTTAATGGAAGCATTCACATACAATGGTTTGTATAGGGCACAGAGTGGGTGGGTACAGGCAGGCGTAGGGGCATGGTAATTGGCTCATGTGTTACCTGTGAGGTGTTTCCGTCTGTGGCGGCATGTTGAAATGATTTCACTGCACTTTCGCTCAGCCAGATCTGTCATCCCTCAACAAGCGCACCGCTGCTGCCCACTGCTCCCCACTGCTCCCCTCATCTCCCAGGGGGTGATCAAGGGGATGGGTCAAATGCATAGGACAAATTTCACCACGGCTAGTGTGTGTGTGACAATCATTGGTACTTTAACTTTAATGTGTTAGTCCTCTAGTCTCCTGTGTGCGACACACTTATTTACACTTATACAAATACACACATATACATGCATATATAAACACAACTCCTGTGTGCGACACATATAAAAACATATACACACATACACAAACACTCTTTCTGTGTGCGACACACATATACACCTATACGCCTGTACATACATATATAAACACGCCTCCTGTGTGCAACACACATATACACACACAAATAGAAACAAATTTCCTGTGTGTGACACACATATACACACATATACACATTTACACACATATATAAACACAGCTTCTGTGTGCGACACGCATCCTGTATATACACGTATACACACATATACATATACACGCATATATAAACACACCTCTTGTGTGCAAAACACATTTAGAATCCACCAGCAGCTCCTCTGATGCTGTTTTATCTTTTTTCCTCACAAATTTACGAGGTGCCGCAGCAAAGCTTTAAAAATTTGTGTGATAAATCTGTTGATAACTTTCTGCCCGTAGTGTTGTCAAGACAATTTATGTGTATTGGACTGTCACAGTCCATAAACCTTGTCTCATCAGCGTTTGCTGCAATGATGTT
This sequence comes from Nerophis ophidion, assembly GCF_033978795.1. NCBI lineage: Eukaryota > Metazoa > Chordata > Actinopteri > Syngnathiformes > Syngnathidae > Nerophis > Nerophis ophidion. The sequence goes on along the minus strand of NC_084628.1, from coordinate 31,841,058 downwards.
GGTCCAATGTGTTCCACACCAGACCCAGGTCTACTTTTCATGTCCAATGTGGTCCACATCAGACCCAAGACTACTGACTACTTGTCATGTCCTATGTGGTCCACACCAGACCCAGGACTACTTGTCATGTCCTATGTGGTCCACACCAGACCCAGGACTACCTTTCATGTTCTAGTCATTCCACACCAGACCCAGGACTACTTGTCATGTCCTATGTGGTCCACACCAGACCCAGGACTACTTTTCATGTGTATCTAGTCAATGACGATTGTGTGTCGGGTTCATCTTCAGAGTCTTGTGGGTTTTTGTAGGCCTGTAGACTTTGACCATGTCCTCTGACCATGTTCTTTGATCATATCCCCTGACCATATCCTCTGACCATGTCCTCTGATCATTTCCTCTGACCATGTCCTCTGACCATGTCCTCTGATCATTTCCTCTGACCTTGTCCTGTGACCATGTCCACTGACCATGGCCTCCGGCCATGTCCTCTGACCGTGCCCTGTGACCATGTCCTTTGACCATGTTCTCAGGCCATGTCGTTTGACCATGACCTCAGACCATGTCATTTGACCATGTCCACTGACAATGTCCCCTAACCATGTCCTTTTGACCACGTGCTCTGACCATGTCTTTTGATCATGTCCTGTGACCATGTCCTCTGATCATTTCCTCTGACCATGTCCTGTGACCATGTCCACTGACCGTGCCCTGTGACCATGTCCTTTGACCATGTTCTCAGGCCATGTCCTTTGACCATGACCTCAGACCATGTCTTTTGACCATGTTCTTTAGATCATGTCCTCTGACGATGTCTTTTTGACCATGACCTCTGACCATGTCATTTGACCATGTCCACTGACAATGTCCCGTAACCATGTCCTTTCGACCACGTGCTCTGACCATGTCTTTTGACCATGTCCTCTGACCATGTCCTCTGACCATTTCCTTTGACCTTGTCCTTTGACATGTCCTTTTAACCATGTCCTTAAACCATGTCCTTTTGACCATGTGCTCTGACCATGTCCTTTGAACATGTCCTTTTGACCATGTCCTTTGACATGTCCTTTTAACCATGTCCTCAAACCATGTCCTTTTGACCATGTGCTCTGACCATGTCCTTTGACCATGTCCTTTTGACCATTTCCTCAAACCATATCCTTTTGACCATGTCCTTTTGACCATGTGCTCTGACCATGTCATTTGACCATGTCCTTTTGACCATGTCCTTTGACATGTCCTTTTAACCATGTCCTTTTGACCATGTGCTCTGACCATGTCCTTTGACATATCCTTTTAACCATGTCCTCAAACCATGTCCTTTTGACCATGTTCTCTTACCATGTTCTCTGACCATGTCCTTTGACCATGTCATTTGACCATGTCCTTTGACAATGTCCTCTGACCATGTCTGTTTGATCTTGACCTCTGACCATGTCCTCTGACCATGTCCTTTTGACCATGTCCTCTGACCAAGTCATTTTGACCATGTTCTCTGACCATGTCCTTTGACCATGTCCTTTTGACCATATCCTTTGACATGTCCTTTTAACCATGTCCTCAAACCATGTCCTTTTGACCATGTGCTCTGACCATGTCCTTCGACATGTCCTTTTAACCATGTCCTCAAACCATGTCCTTTTGACCACGTGCTCTGACCATGTCCTATGACCATGTCATTTGACCATGTCCTCTGACAATGTCCTCTAACCATGTCTGTTTGATCATGACCTCTGACCATGTCCTCTGACCATGTCCTTTTGACCATGTCCTCTGACCATGTCATTTTGACCATGTTCTCTGACCATGTCCTTTGACCATGACCTCAGACCATGTCCTTTGACCATGTTCTTTTGACCATGTCCTCTGACGATGTCTTTTTGACCATGACATCTGACCATGTCATTTGACCATGTCCTCTGACAATGTCCCCTAACCATGTCCTTTTGACCATGTGCTCTGACCATGACCTCTGACCATGTCCTTTGACCATGGCCTCAGACCATGTCCTTCGACCATGTCCTTTTGACCATGACCTCTGAGCATGTCATTTGACCATGTCCTCTGACCACGTCCTCTAACCATCTGCTCTGACCATGTCATTTGACCATGTCCTTTTGACCATGTCCTTTGACATGTCCTTTTAACCATGTCCTTTTGACCATGTGCTCTGACCATGTCCTTTGACCATGTCATTTGACTATGTCCTCTGACAATGTCCTCTAACCATGTCTTTTTGATCATGTCCTCTGACCATGTACTTTTACCATGTCCTTTGTCCATGTCCTTTTGACCATGTCCTCTGACCAAGTCATTTTGACCATGTTTTCTGACCATGTCCTTTGACCATGACCTCAGACCATGTCCTTTGACCATGTTCTTTTGACCATGTGACCATAGAACACAAACGCTGGTTGGTCTACAAATGGTAACGCTTCAACTGACAGAACACAAACTCTTCTGATATGACGCTGGAAACCAAACCTCCACAAGCCTCCCGTATATGCAAAAGCAACATTTCTTTCCGATGGACCTGTTTTAAAGGACTTGGGATCTGCATACGTCCTGAAAATGTGAAATCACAGCATGAAGGTGGAGATATTTAAAACAATAAATATGCATTCCTTCATACTACCTCCAAACGAGTTGATTGAAATTTGAGTAGAAAGTGACATATTTATGGTTAGTGACATCAGAAGATATCTCCATATATGGTCGAGATTCACCTGAAAATCTTTGCGCGTGTCCGACGTTGTTGTCAATTCTTCAGTAAATTCACTGTCTTGTACATGCATCTTCTGCTGTTTTCTGTCAGTAGACTCGCTATGAGCGCTAAAAACTACAACTTGGCTGACGGGGAGAAGACGCTGTCGAAGTGGAGGCACATAAATAAGAGCGCCCATCCTAAGGAAATTATCTGTAAAGCCCAAACTATGCAACATTTTGAGCAAAGAACAATCATTACATGCTATGCAGACCAAACGGAAGTGTATAAATGTAGAAGAACTAAATATGACCCTTTTAAAGGGGGTCTTTTTTTGGGCGATCAGTCATGTTGTAGTTTTAGCAGGTATAAGTTAAAACTGAGTTTGTATGTTCTCCCCGTGAATGCGTGGGTTCCCTCCAGGTTTTCCCACTTCCAAAGACACGCACCTGGGGATAGGTTGATTGGCAACACTAAATTGGCCCTAGTGTGTGAATGTGAGTGTGAATGTTTTCTGTCTATCTATGTTGGCCCTGCGATGAGGTGGCGACTTGTCCAGGGTGTACACCGCCTTCCGCCCGATTGTAGCTGAGATAGGCACCTGCGCCCCCCGCGACCCCAAAGGGAATAAGCGGTAGAAAATGGATGTACATATATATACATATATATATATATATATATATATATATATATGTATATATATATATATATATATATATATATAGGGTTGTGAACGATAAACCGATGCGACCGAGTATTCGTATCAACAAGTGAGCGATTAGGCTGCACCGATAGCAGAATCCTCAATCGATGCGAATAATCCATGAATTCCTATCTGAATCGGTTATAGAGTCATGGATGGGTTATCGCGAGATTTTGCATTGGTTGGCTAGATTACAATATGCACCACCGTCTCTAAAACAACGCGAGAGCTGAAGCTACTCGCCAAACGCGGTAGCAGCCTAGCTGATATTAGCACGAGTGATAAACAAGGGTCAACATGGAAAATGAAGGAGGAGAACGAAAGCGAAAGGTGATGATGGACCGAGAAAAATTTTCAACGCATCAGGGAGACAGAAATCCAAAGTGTGGAAAGTTTTGGGTTTTTTTAAGAAGGAAGGGAAGCTCGACAGAAGCCATGCTATTTGTAAATTGTGTCGAGCATCGTTGACGTACACTGGCAGCACTACAAATCTCGACCAGCATGACAAGAGGAAACACGGCCAAGAGTACGGTGAGTTGAAACCCCGTGCCACATTTTGAGGAGTGTTATAGGTGTGTAACTTTTTTACATTGTAATGTTGCACCTTTGTTACCTACCTCTAGTGTTCAAAACATTATATGCTCAGATTGAAATATTGAATCTTTGTTACCTACCTCTAGTGTTCAAAACAATATATGCTCAGATTGAAATATTGAATCTTTGTTACCTACCTCTAGTGTTCAAAACTATGCTCAGGCTGAAATATTGAATCTTTGTTACCTACCTATAGTGTTCAAAACACTATATGTTCAGATTCAAATATTGAATCTTTGTTACCTACCTCTAGTGTTCAAAACAATATATGCTCAGATTGAAATATTGAATCTTTGTTACCTACCTATAGTGTTCAAAACTATGCTTAAGATGAAATATTGAATCTTTGTTACCTACCTCTAGTGTTCAAAACACTATATGCTCAGATTGAAATATTGAATCTTTGTTACCTACCTCTAGTGTTCAAAACACTATATGCTCAGATTGAAATATTGAATCTTTGTTACCTACCTCTAGTGTTCAAAACACTATATGCTCAGATTGAAATATTGAATCTTTGTTACCTACCTCTAGTGTTCAAAACACTATATGCTCAGATTGAAATATTGAATCTTTGTTACCTACCTCTAGTGTTCAAAACTATGCTCAGGCTGAAATATTGAATCTTTGTTACCTACCTCTAGTGTTCAAAACACTGTATGCTCAGATTGAAATATTGAATCTTTGTTACCTACCTCTAGTGTTCAAAACACTATATGCTCAGATTGAAATATTGAATCTTTGTTACCTACCTCTAGTCTTCAAAATTATGCTCAGGCTGAAATATTGTTGTTACTATTCTGTGCTACTTTTACCTCTGGAGTTCCCATCCTACAATTCAGCCAGCCTTTTTTTTGTCCATGTCTAAAAATAAATACATTGACATGTGATTTTGTTGTTCTATTTTTTTTGACAGTGCCATAAAGCCACATTGCTTGGGGATTTGGAGTCTTGAATATTAACCATCAAATCGAATCGTATCGATCAGAATTGAATCAAATCGAATCGGTCTGTAATAAAAGGATATCGTTTTTTAATCGAATTGTAACCTGTGTATCTAGATGCATATTGAATCGTTTATCAGAGAGAGATGTGCAACCCTAATATATATATATATATATATATACATATATTAGGGATGCACCGAAATGGAAATTTGTGGCCGAAGCTGAAGCCGAATAAAATTTAAACGCTTGGCCGAAGGCCGAATACCGAATACCGAATAATGACAGCAGTTTTTCACAGTTTTTTTTATATTGCATAAATAGCCTAGAATACATTTTTAGACATGTTTTTCAAATAAAGTATTTTTTTGGGGAATATTGACTTTTTTTAATATTCCAGTAGCATTTGTTTTTCATTTATATTAGGCCTTCAAACAAAACACGCATTCCAAAAAAAAAATAAAGTGCATTAAAGTGGATAAACCCACAACAAATAAATGATTGTCCTTTTGGCAAAAGTCTGCTTAGCCACAGTAGATAGGCTAATAATGTAAACAGAGGGCTCAAGTAAATCTCAATAAGTGTGTGCTTGTAACCTCATACACTTATACAGGTAGGCTACACAACAGGCTAATAATGTGAACAGAAGAAATACCGTCTGCTCGGTGTCGTGTAACGGGGCTCAATGTGCTCCATGAGTCTCCGAAAGCCAATGTCCTCCACAACACTAAACGGTTGATCATCCAAAGCCATAAACTCCATTACCTTCTTTGTAATTCCGTTTGCTTTGGCACTGTCAGTCGCAAACCTTTTCTTCCTCTCAAAGACGTCGGCCACGGACGGGAAGGGCGTTCAAGTGCAGTGACCAGCTCTCCTTTCAGCTGCTGCAGCTGCAGCCACAGCCGTCTCTCTCTCGTACTCGGCATGCTTTTCTGGGTGTTTGTCTTTTAAATGATGAATTAAAGCAGTAGTGCTGAAGGTCTTTGCTGAGGCACCTCCTCGAGACAGTTTGGCTGAACATTCGTTGCAAACTGCAATTCTTTTGTCATTTTCCGTCACTTTAAAACGTCTCCACACTGCTGACATTTTTCCGAAGGCGCCGGGTTTCAACGTCACCCCGTCATTGCACGTTGGTTGATTGCGTCACCGAGTCAAAAAATTGCGTCATTGCGTCACACGCCAGTTGCTTTTAACTCATTCCACCGAAGGCCGAATGTGGCTTTTTTTGCCATATTCGGCCGAATATATTCGGTGACCAATTGTTCAGTGCATCCCTACTATATATATATATATATATATATATGTGTGTGTGTATTAACATGTATTTGTTGAATCCAAAACATTATGAATGTAAACAAAGAAAAATCCATGAATTAGCTGCACTGTTCGATAAGCCGTGGGGTTCTAAGCATTGGAAAAATGTAGTTGCTTACAGTCGGCACTCTTAAATTAAAGTACCAGCGTATATCCATACTGTACACGATCACATTAAAACACCGTGATCCAGTATGTCCTTTTCCTAAGAGTCTTCTTATTACTGTCAGAATAATAACAACAACAACAGCAGTAACAATAATAATGATAATAATAACAACAATCACAATAAAAAATGTTATTAATAATATTAATAATACAATTCTTATTTGTGTTTTTATTTGACCAACGGTGAAAAAGTGATGAAGGTTCCTCACATTTGGCTATCCAGCGGATGTCTCCCTCTCAGCAGCATGGCAGGATATCAAAAAATTATTTCTGTGTCGGGGTCACATGGTCACCCCCCCCCCGGCAGCTGCATGGATAACCTTTCACAGCTGGCAGCTCATGAATACTGATCGCTTCCATTCAACACTTGGCTGCGTCTTTCACCAACTATGTCAACCGGCTTGATGCATGTTTCACCAATATTGTATCACATGGCTGCTTGTGTCACACATGTTGTATCACCCGCCTGATGCGTGTTTCACATGTCAAGGAAATAACACAATACATATTTACATATGTCATTAATAATACACTCAAACAACACACTACATATCAATCAATCAATCAATCAATCAATCAATCAATCAATCAATCAAAGTGTATTATGTAGCCCTTAATCACAAATGTCTCAAAGGGCTGCAAAAGCCACAACCAGAACCCAGGCTCAGATCCCACATCAGGGCAAGAAAAAACTTAACCCAATGGGATACAATGAGAAACCTTGGTGTTAGAAAAATTGTGTGTAAATTATCAAAAAACTTTCCGCTCTCTGAGTTTCCATTGAACAGAGGAGAAATTCTGCTGTGTACGTTGGAATGCGACAAGAGGGGTTTTCTTTTGTCCTCAAACACCTGCCGAAGCTGAATCCAGGACAAACCCAAGCCTGGGGCATCTTCTTCTTTTGTCTTCGATGTGACCGAAAACAATGACTGTTTACATACACGCCATTCCTGTTTTGACATGTGCTGTTGCGTAAACATTGAATATCTAAATAAAAGAGGAGACAAATACCTTTTTCATCAGAGCTTGGTGCAGGAACTGTACAAGGTGTACAGAGGCTATGTCTTTCCTCAAGATTGAGTCCAAATTTCATTCTGTCTCTGTTTGATTCCTTGCCTTTTTGTCTTGTTTAATAGATGTCATCAGTGTTTGAACCTGACACTTGAACAGGACTGGGACTAGAACTAAGACTCGGACCAGAACTCGGACCAGGACTCGGACTAAGGCCAGGACTGAACACAGGTGGAGGAGGTCTAGCTGGGGGTTGTGGCTTAACCAAATGGAGGTCTAACAGGTCGTTGTGGCTTAACAGGGAGGAATACAGGTGGAGGAGGTCTAACGGGAAGTTGTGGCTTAACAGGTAGGAACACCGGTGGGGGAGGTCTAATTGGAGGTTCAGGCTTAACATGGCAGAACACCGGTGGAGGAGATCTAGCCGGACACTGCGGCTTAGTGGGTTGCAGCTGTGCTACCTCTGCAGCACAGCTACTAGTACTAGCCCCCCCCTTCAGACGCGGATCCCAGACGCGCTCCTCGTGGCCAAAGACTGACCCCAAGGGAGGGAGGGGGGTAGACTATGTGGGAGAAAAAGTTACTGGGGGGGGACTTGGGAAACATAACGTTGGAGATGTTTGAATTTAGAAAAATAAATATCAAATGGATTACTGTCCGGATCAAAAGATTGTGTGGGTGGCTTGAAAGGGGAATTAACCGCGTCTAAAACAAATTTCTGGGGTACAGAACTGGTACAGACTAGGCTAGTTATTAATAATATGGTCCTTGTATAGTTTTTTCATAGAAAGCAAGTCCAAGTCCTTAGGGACGAAGGTTTGCACTGGCCTAACAGCGCTGTCAGAAAGGTGTTTAGTAACGGGGGAAATAAACAAACTACCAACCCTCAGGGAAGGGTTCTGGGCTGTAGCTGGAGAGCCTTTGTCCGGTGATGGAGTCATCGCGGCTAGGTGAGCCGGAGGCTCCAGGAAGTCCCAAGCGAGATGACGAGATGCTGGAAGTTTTCTGTTGTGTTTGGGACGCATTTTGAATGCACGAGTTGTCACCCCCAGATGCTGCAGGACTCGGACAATTCTGGATTGCAGGTAGGTGCTCGTTTAATATACAAAAGGTAAAAAGAACACTAATAAAAGGCAAAGAAAGGCGTGCCTACGCACGGGAAGCATAATGCTAATGGTTAGCAAGAGTCGAGTTCAAAGTGTCCAAAGTAGCGCGTGCTGAGCGCGCGGAAGCTATGACATGACTTAGCAAGGTAAATACAAAAGCAGAATACCAAACGTGACTGTTGCGAGTAGCAAACAAAACATCCAGAACGAACACAGGTAGCAGGCAGGCTTAAATACTCAAACAATAATCAAAAACAGGTGTGCGTCAGAAAGTCAGTGCAGGTGGAACAAATGGTGACAAATACAAACAAGGAAGTGAAAACACAACTCTAGGAACGGAAGAGTCCAAAAATAATTAGAAAACACACAAAAAATGACTCAAGAACAAAACTATGTCCAATCCGGGAGGAAGATAGCGACAATCAGTTTATTATCAGTTGATTAAGATTCAGTTCATTATGAGCTGATTAATTATCAGCATATTATGGGATATTTAAATATCAGTTAAATATGAGATAATTAAATATAAGTTTATAATGAGATGATAAAATGTTATTATTATGAAATAATTAAATATCAGTTTATTATTAGCTGATTAAATATTCTTAATTATGAGACGATTAAATACCAGTTTAATATGAGATTATTAAATATCAGTTTATTATGAGATGATTAAATATCAGTTTATTATGAGATGATTGAATATCAGTTTATTATGAGATAATTGAATATCAGTTTATTATGAGATGATTAAATATCAGTTAATAATGAGCATACTTGCCAACCCTCCCGGATTTTCCGGGAGACTCCAGAAATTCAGCGCCTCTCCCGAAAACCTCCCGGAAGAAATTTTCTCCCGGAAATCCCCTGAAATTCAGCTGGAGCTGGAGGCCACGCCTGCTTTAGCTCAAACATGCACAGTTTTCCCGTCCAAAGGCAAAACCCAGTAACTCAATGTTGGTCAAAACTGAGCTGATAATAATTTTGGAGTTCCTAGGTGATATGCTTTACATTAGTGAATGCGATATTGTAATTTGTTCCGTAAGTAAGCGGTTACGCGCATGGCAGGACCTAGCAACTACCACATAACCGCGTAGATACAACAGAAAAACCTAGTATCTCAAGGGACCAATCGGAGTTTCTTTGTCATTCGCCTTATTGTCTTTAATGAGACATTTGCTCGAATGGGGGCCGACGGTCGACCTGATTATGTGATATTTTGGCACGAGGGGATATTTGGAATATTGGCCCAGGACGTTGCAAGCACCTTCATTAAATGTATTGTTCTTGATTCTCTTTTGGGCAGATAACTGTGGAGGTCAAAATAAAAACTGGACGCTGTACACGACTCTTGGCCAATGTGCAAACGCAGAATGGGGCCCAATCGAGATTGTAATAAAATATCTGGAGAAAGGGCAGACGTTCATGAGAGCAGATTCAATCCATGGCTCAATCGGCAAGAAAATGAAAGCTCAAGAAAACATCTATACGTTTGATGACTTTGTAGATCTTTGTTGGTTTTCCTTTGTTTTTGCAAAATCAGCAAGAAGTGAGTTACTAGGTTTTGCCTTTGGACGGGAGAGTTCAAAGCTTGAAAAGGAGGATTGCAGGCGGATCTGACAGCATTTAAAGTCATTTTTTAAAACGACTGCTTATCCTCCTCCTTTTCAACCGGACGACCGCGGAGAATTAAAAAAAATGTTCACGGGGGTTCATTAAAGGCCTACTGAAATGAGATTTTCTTATTCAAACGGGAATAGCAGGTCCATTCTATGTGTCATACTTGATCATTTCGCAATATTGCCATATTTTTGCTGAAAGGATTTAGTAGAGAAAATCGACGAAAAAGTTTGTCACTCTTGGTACTTCCTGAAAAGCCCTGCCTCTACCGGAAGTCACAGACGATGACGTCACATGTTTGACGGCTCCTCACATATTCAAATTGATTTTAATGGGAGCCTCCAACAAAAACAGTTATTCGGACCGAAAAAATTACAATTTTCCCATTAATTTGAGCAAGGATGAAAGATTCGTGTTTGAGGATATTGATAGCGACGGACAACAAAACAAAACAAAAAACGAGTTAAAAAAAAAAAACGCGATAGCATTGGGACGTATTCCGATGTTTTTAGACACATTTACTAGGATAATTCTGGGAAATCCTTTATCTTTCTATTTGTGTTGCTAGTGTTTTAGTGAGTTTAATATTACCTGATAGTTGGAAGGGTGTCTCCACGGCCGTGTGTTGACGCGCAGTGTCTCAGGTGAGTCGATGGCAGCTATGGACGGCACAAGCACAGCTTTTATCCGGTAAGAACTGTCTTCCATCCATCCATCCATTTTCTACCGCTTATTCCCTTTTGAGGTCGCGGGGGGCGCTGGCGCCTATCTCAGCTACAATCGGGCGAAAGGCAGGATACACCGTGGACAAGTCGCCACCTCATCGCAGGGCCAACACAGATAGACAGACAACATTCACACTCACATTCACACACTAGGGCCAATTTAGTGTTGCCAATCAACCTATCCCCAGGTGCATGTCTTTGGAAGTGGGAGGAAACCCACGCATTCACGGGGAGAACATGCAAACTCCACACAGGATTTGAACCCAGGACTGTAGGAACTTCGTATTGTGAGGCAGACGCACTAACCCCTCTGCCACTGTGAAGCCCAAGAACTGACTTGAGTTTCTGTCTGCACAGCAGAACTGACTTTTTAACCACAATTTTCCCACCGAAACCTGCTGGTTGATATTTGGTCTGGATCCATGTCTGCTTGACCGCGCTCTGATCCATAGTAAATTTTCACCTCCGGGAATTTTAAACAAGGAATCACCGTGTGTTTGTGTGGCTAAAGGCTAAAGCTTCCCAACTCCATCTTTTTACTGTGACTTCTCCAATATTAATTGAACAAATTGCAAAAGATTCAGCAACACAGATGTCCAAAATACTGTATAATTATGCCGTTAAAGCAGACGACTTTTACCTGTGTGTGTGCGTAGCCTTGCCATTTAACCATCAAACAAACGCCATGGGAACATGGCCCCCTGGAGTTACAAATTCCGATGGGTAACAGATTTCGGTACAACAAAGGCAAGCCAAAGCACATAGTGGCGCCATCTTCTGGAGACCCGGAAGCAAAGTTACTCAAATAGTGAAAGGTAAGTGTCGTTGTTTTTTTTTTTTAGTAACGAGCAAACACAGTACAGTTAGTAGAACAACTGTGTTTTTATTACTGTGTATTTGATAGGTGCCGTCTGAAATTCCACTATTTATTTTATTTATGTATAATAAAATAAATATATATAGCTAGAATTCACTGGAAGTCAAGTATTTCATATATATATATATATATATATGTATATATATATATATATATATATATATATATATATATACATATACATGAAATACTCTAGTTGGTGAATTGGCTGTAAATATATTCCCCCCCTCTTAACCACGCCCCCACCCCAACCACGCCCCCAAACCACGCCTCCTTATTATGAGATGATTAAATATCAGTAAATAATGAGATGATTAAATAAAAATGTATTATGTCATGATTAAATATTTGCCATGAGGTGGCGACTTGTCCAGGGTGTATGCCGCTCTCTGCCCAATTGTAGCTGAGATAGGCACCAGCAACCCCCGCGACCCCAAAGGGAATAAGCAGTAGAAAATGGATGGGATGGATGATTAAATATCAGTGACTATGAGATGATTAAATATAAGTTCATTATGTGATGATTAAATATCAGTTTATTGTTTATTGTTTAATGAATGGATCCCCGTTAGCTTCCTGGGGTTCATAAAGGAGTATACAAAATTAAAATACAAAGAATACATGCATTACCAAACATTGTACAATGGAAAAATACAACATGAGATAAAAAAGCTAGTTAAAACCAGTATTAAAAATTCACGTCATGTGGGCAGCTGAAATAGGTGTATCTTCAAAGCTGCCTTGAATGACAATTTACTTTGTGAGAGATTAATGTGTGATGGCAATATATTTCAGAATGATATACATTGATACATGACTGTATGAGGAGATTGGTCCTGGGAACAGGAAGTGCCAAATAGCCATTGCTGGCGTTCCTAGTGTCATAAGTATGTGTGTTAGTTGACTTTAAAAACTGTTTGGAAAAGTAATCTGGTGATTGATCAAAATGATAGTTCTAAAGAACATTAGGAGACAACAATGCATCTTTTGTTCAACAGACAACCAGGACAGGCGTGAATGCATAAATGAAATATTAGTGCGCAATGAACATTTAAGTAACAGTCTAGCCCAGGGGTGTCAAACTAAAATACAGAGTGGGCCAAAATTTAAAACTGAACGAAGCCGCGGGCCGAGGTTGAACAAATTAATCCTTTAATAGGAACCCAAACAAGTTTTGCATTGAATATTGACCAAGCAAGGCTTATATAACTTTATAGTGACATGCAAAATCGAGTTTTAAATAATAATTAAAAAATATCAATGGCATATTAAATAAAATAAAAATACAAATTAAATAACTCTTTTCTGCGGCGGGTTTGAGTTGGGGCGGGGTTTGGTGGTAGCGGGGGTGTATATTGTAGCATCCTGGAAGAGTTAGTGATACAAGGGGTTCTGGGTATTTGTTCAGTTGTGTTTATGTTGTGTTTATGTTGTGTTACGGTGCGGATGTTCTCCCGAAATGTGTTTCTCATTCTTGTTTGCTGTGGGTTCACAGTGTGGCGTATATTTGTAACAGTGTTAAAGTTGTTTATATGGCCACCCTCAGTGTGACCTGTATGGCTGTTGACCAAGTATGCATTACATATACTTGTGTGTGTGTATGAGCCGCATATATTATGTGAGTGGGCCGGCACGCTGTTTGTATGGAGGAAATGCGGACGTGGCAACATGTAGACAACGCCAAAGGCAGTGCTTTTACGGCCCGCCCCCAATATTATTGTCCGGGTGGAAATCGGGAGAAATTGGGAGGGGCACTGAACTTCGGGAGTCTTACGGGAAAATCGGGAGGGTTGACGAGTATGAGTATTAGTGGTGAATGCGGTGTTACAGCGGCGGGCCAGCTCTAATGTTAATTTGATATTGACTCAAGGGCCAAATGAAATTACACGGCGGGCCAAATTTGGCCCGCGGGCCAGAGTTTGACACCCATGGTCTAGCCGCTCGGTTTTGAACAAGTTGAAGTTTGTTCAGGTCAGACTTAGTTGTAGCTGATCATATTATAGGACAGTAATGAAGATGACAGAAAACCAAGGACTGTAACTTGACCCATTGTTGAGGATGTCAAGAAGGTGGAGCACTTTCTGACCATGGCTCAACCTCTTCCCATTTTCATTAAAATACTATCAATATGATGGGACCATGACAGTTGATAGTCTAATAGCACAAAAAGCAGTTTTGCTTTTTTGACCTGCACAATAGGTATATCTAACATTGAAATCTGAAGCTGAGGGTCTATAACAAGCATATGCCTGGATCCAAAAAGAATGCTTTTTGTTTTGTCAATATTCACAACAAGTTTACTATCATTTACCCAGTGGGACACTCTCTCCAGGTCCTGATTTAAGTTATTTTCTAGGTCATTTAAGGTAGAGGCAGTGCTGTATAGAGTTGTGTCATCTGCATACATAACCATATTGGTGTTTGTTGTAACCAGTGTTGATTTTGACAGCAAAATTTGATTTAGTTTTAGTCATAGTCTTTTGACTAAAATGTAATTTAGTTTTAGTCATAATTTAGTTAATTAAATTGTTTTAGTTTTAGTCTAGTTTTAGTTGACGAAATATCATAAGATTATAGTCGACGAAAACTACAGTAGATTTAGTCGACTAAAGGGTAATATGTAAACTTTCCCTTCAATTTCTGAAAGTCAAAGCAAAACAGTGGAAAAACAGTGGATACAAGTCGTATTTTGATGAAAATCATGTCTCAAATTTAGTATTTCACGAGTAAGCCGTGTAATAAACGGGATAACGTCCAGTGAGTTGTATGTTGTGGAAAATGCTTACCTGTGTGTGGATTTCGTGGTGATTCGACAGTAAATGTCGCTTCAAGTTTGTTGTGTTTTTCCCCGTAATCCTCGCACTGCATTTCTTACACTGCGTCTTGTTATCGTTGACGTCAAATATAAAATTTCCCCATATGTCCTCTCTCCTCTTCCTCCCCGGCGTTGACATTTTGTCTTCTTCAGCGCGTTCTTCAGTCTCAAACGCAAACTACGTTTACTTAACTTCCTTACCACGTCGCTCTGATTGGTTCTCTTCCCAACTCCTCCCGCCTTTTCCTAACAAAATGAGTTCCGATTGGATCTCGTCTCTAGCAGACATTTTCGTCTCGTTTTTATTCGTTGACGAATATGTCAATACACCTCGTCATCGTCTTAGTCCACGTCAATTATTTTTTATTTAGTTATTGTCTCGTTTTAGTCAGAAAAAAAGGTCTTTGACGATAACTATGACGAAAATTTTTCGGCATCAAAATTAACACTGGTTGTAACACAGGCAAGATCATTAGTGAAAATAATAAAAAGTAAAGGATCTAAGAAGCTTCCTTGAGGCACACCGCAGTAATTGTACTTGCGTTCAGATAGGCTACCATTAAAACACACTCTCTGTGATCTTCCTGATAGATAGCTCAACATCCAAAAAAGTGACATACTATCAAAACCATATTTTCTCAGTTTGGAGATCATTATGTTGTGATCTACGACATCGAATGCCGCACTACAGTCAATCAGGACAGTACCAACCATCTTCTTGACATCCAGTCGTCAGTCAGCTGAGCTAGAGCAGTAGATGTTGAGTGACCTTGTCTATAAGCATGCTGAAAACACCACATCAGTTTGTTGCAGGCAAAGTAATCTTGAATCTGTTTGAAAACAACCTTTTCCATCAATTTACTAAGAAGAGGAAGTATGCTTATTGGTCTACTGTTTTTACCAGTAAAAGCTTTATTTTTGTCCTTGGGTAGAGGGATGACTTTGGCCTCCTTCCAAACCCCAGGACAGATTCCATATCTTAATGATTTATTAAATATATGACAAATCGGAGTTGATACATGGCATGCCGCAATCTTTAACAATTTGCCATCTAGCATGTCCGTCCCAGCAGGTTTATCAGATGGCAGTGATGAGAACAATTTCTCAATATCACTATCTGGTACAAAATTGAACCTGCAGTTTTTACCCTTCATAATATGATTTTCAATTAATGTGCATGAGGAAGAGCCATCAGAAGGCGTCGTATTCACTCTCAGATTTTCCACCTTATTTGTGAAATAATTATTAAAATATGTGGCAATTTCCATTGGCTTAGTCAGGTAAGCTCCATCAACTTCTATGTACGAATTTGTTTTACATGATGCGGATCTTCCCATTATTTGATTTAAATTTTCCACAATTGTTTTCCATCATGTCTAAAGTCATAGATCTTTGTCTGATAATATACCTTTTTATTACTTCTTTTTATTTTAGTTACACGATTTCTTAATTTACGATAGATCATCACATCAGAAAGTAGACCAGAAGAGTCCGCCAACTTTTTAGCCTGGTTACGTTGCTTCATAAGTGCTTTGAGCTCATTCCCTAACCAGGGGGCGCCATTTGCTCTGACAGTTGTTTTCCTGACAGGAGCATGCTTATCTGTAATCTGCAAAAATAACCTCATGAATGTGCTCAAAGCAGCTTCAGGATCCTCCTCAAGACACACAGTTTCCCAGTTAACATCATCTATAAATTTTACTTCAATAAAATATTTAGAAGACCTTTTATGTATAGTCACACTAGGAGCTTTGGAGAGTTTGGTCTTCCTCCTTATTGCAATTAAGTTGTGGTCCGTAAAGCCAAGAGCTATTGATACTGTTTTAGTGCATTTATCAGGAACATTAGTGAAAAGGTGGTCAATGCATTTGGATGACTTTAGCCCATTTCTATTTATAGTTGATCTGGTTGGTAGAACTGTGTGAGGTTACATGCATTAGTTACAGCAATACGTTTATTTTTCAGTGCACACATAGCAGACCAATCAATGTTTGTGTCCCCAGTAAAATATATCTCTCTGTTTTCATCACTAGATTTATCCAACATCATGCCTATTAAATCCAGGTATTTTATATCGGCACTAGGTGGTCTATAGCAGCACCCAACCAGTATGGGTCTGGTCTGTGGCAGGTGAACCTGGATCCACAGGGCCTCAATATCAGCCAACATTAAATCATGTCTTACTTTCACAGGAATGTGACTCTGCACATACACAGCTACACCTCCACCATATCTTGTTCTATCCTTCCTAAAAAGTGCATATCCATCTACAGCTAATTCAACATCCTCAAGACTTCATTAACATACATAAATCAGAGATTTTATTTCTTAAGCTACAGATATTCAAGTGAGCTATCAGCAGAATGATAATCGCTGGTGTCACTCCTTTGGTTCTCGTAGGCAGAGTGTGACAGGCTTCAATGTCGCTCCTGTCCATGGAGATCCTCCTGCTCCCCAAACTACTGACCACCTGCTGCTGCAGCGATTCCGCCTCCGACTCAGATTGAACTCCCTCTCGTTGTCAGAGTTATTTTTGTGTCGAACCCCAAGATGCAGAGAAGGAGGGAGGCATTTTGCAGGAAATTTAGAATACTAGAACTAGAACAAACAAAGAGTACAAACAAAAAGCACGCACGCGGGCGGATATAACAAACTAAGGGCTGTGAACAAACAAATCGGAAGCTGGGAACAAAAAACAGTAAGCTACAAACATCTACCAAATATAGCTTACCGCTACGCTGCAATCACACGACCAGTAGGAATGACAAGTAGAAAATGACATTGACACGACAGGTAGCACGACAAGAGTGACATGTGGCAACGACGATGCAATACAATACAATGATCCAGCCACTGACACAAGACAAAGGAGGTACAAAGAGGAGCCGGCTGATTGGAAACAGGTGTGGCCGGATGCCAATCAGTCGCAGCTGAAGGGGAACACAGCACTCAGGGAACAAGACAGGAAGCTGACAAAATAAGAGCACTAGACAGGAACTAAGGACAAGAAATATTAAACATAGGAAACAGACAAATGCAGAGGAAAAAACTAACACATAGACAAACTGTCAGGGGGAAGCCTGACACTCATCCTGCGGGGCCGTTCTCCCGGGCTGCCACACTGTCGTATGATCAATGTTTGGTCTTCAGTCCGCCGACGATCATGTTGTTCATGCGGGAGTACTGCTCCAAGTCAGCCTCGCGACATTCCAAAACTTGTATAGCCTTGTCTTTCTCCGTGTTCAGTCTTTTGAGTTACTGAATGTCACCCATCAGATCCACAATTTTCTTTTGGTGGTCAGTAATTGTTGCGATCTCAGCCGACAAGAACTGAAGAGATTTCTTAATTTCTTCCATGTCGTCCTCAGGGGAGCTAACCGCTCTCCTTGTCTTCGGACCCATGCTAAACTTGGCCACGGCTAAGGCTAGCCTAGCCCAGCTGCAGTGAAACTTGGATCTAGGCTAGAAACAATCCACACCAGCGTAGACACTTACCGGGCACACAAGGGTTACTGCCCGCCCGAGTGGCACAGCACACGCCGCTCTGTTCGCTCTGTTGCTGCACGCCGTGAGAAAGTTTCGCCATGCTTCCTTGCCTTAATAATGAGATGATTAAAATTCAGTTTATCAAGGGATGATTAAATATCAGTTCATCATGAGATGATTGAATATCAGTTCATTAGAGATCATTAAATTTCAGTTAAAATGAGATGATTAAAAATAATTTTCTTATGAGATGATTAAATATCAGTTTATTATTAGATGATTAAACATCAGTTTATTATGAGATTATTAAATATCAGTTAATAATAAGATGATTAAATATCACTTAATAATGAGATGATTAAGTATCAGTTTATTATGAGATCATTAAATATCAGTTTAATATGAGGTGATTAAATATCAGTTATTAATGAGATGATTACATATCAGTTTATTATGAGATGATTAAATATCAGTTAATAATGAGATGATTAAATATAAGTTCATTCTGATGATTAAATATCAATTAATAATGAGATGATTAAATATCAGTTTATTATGAGATGATTATAATTGATGATAACCAAGATGGCGGCGCCCGGAAGGGCTGCGACATCGAGGAGCTCCTCCTAAAGATGGAACATTTGGCAGAAATACCGGACAATTCTACAAACTTTATGGCTGGCTCACATCGTGGTCACTCCGTGATCACGTACGACCGCCAGACACTTCTGGATGTGGACATATCGGGCCGTTTTGGACTGATAGACGCGTGCTTGCTAGACCTGCTAACTAGCACGGGAATACGTCGGCGGCTACATCCAGCGGCCTGTGAAGCAGGGGAGTATAGTAGTAGCGGGGGCCGTCTACGGAGCAGACGGCAGCGGTGTGATCGGAAACGCGGATGCCGAGCGGGGCTAAAAACAAAGCAGAAGGCTAATCCCCACAGAACACCACTTCCCTCCATCCTGAAGCCGGATTTAAATGGAAGATGTGAGACTACTGGTCTGGGTAAGGAGTCAGTTAAATTAGAACAAGTTTTTTCTGCTTTGAGTGTTTCAGAGTTGGACATGTGTTTTACTGAGGTGGCTAACTATGATGCGTGCAGTTTATCAAAGCAACAAACAAACAATCGGAAAATTCCCGTCGTATCAATTCCTAGATATGGTCGTAATTATACTAAATGCACTGGGCATAATAAACACAACATTATTAATATTGCTACTACGGATAATTTGATCAAAAATTCCCTAAAACAGCCCACTACCTATAATATAGGTTTTTTAAACATAAGATCATTGTCTCCCAAAATGTTGTTAGTTAATGATATTATCAGAGACAACAATCTTAACATCATCGGCCTCAGCGAAACCTGGCTTAAACCAAACGACTTTTTTGCGCTAAACGAGGCATGTCCTCCTAACTTTACACATGCGCATATTGCCCGTCCTCTGAAAAGGGGTGGAGGGGTCACACTAATATACAACGAAAACTTTAACCTTAGTCCTAACATAAATAATAAATATAAATCATTTGAGGTGCTTACTATGAAGTCTGTCACACCGCTCCCTCTACACCTGGCTGTTATCTACCGCCCCCCAGGGCACAATTCGGACTTTATGAATGAATTCTCAGAGTTCGTTGCTGATCTAGTGACACACGCCGATAATATAATCATAATGGGGGACTTTAATATCCATGTGAATACCCCATCGGACCCACCGTGCGTAGCGCTCCAGACTATAATTGATAGCTATGGTCTCACACAAATAATGAATGAACCCACGCATCGCAACGGTAATACGATAGACCTAGTGCTTGTCAGAGGTATCACCGTTTCCAAAGTTACGATACTCCCGTATACTAAAGTATTGTCCGATCATTACCTTATAAAATTCCAGGTTCAGACGCATGTCGGCAAACTAATAATAATAATAACTGCTATAGCAGCCGCAACATTAATACGGCCACAACGACAACTCTTGCTGACCTACTGCCCTCGGTAATGGCACCATTCCCAAAGTATGTGGGCTCTATTGATAACCTCACTAACAACTTTAACCACGCCCTGCGCGAAACCATTGATAACATAGCACCGCTAAAGTTAAAAAAGGCTCCAAAAAAGCCTACCCCGTGGTTTAAAGAAGAAACTAGAGCTCAGAAATTATTATGTAGAAAGCTGGAACGCAAATGGCGCACGACTAAACTTGAGGTGCACCATCAAGTATGGAGTGATGGTTTAATAACTTATAAACACATGCTTACCTTAGCTAAAGCTAAATATTACTCAAATCTCATCCACCGTAATAAGAACGATCCTAAATTTTTGTTTAGTACGGTAGCATCGCTAACCCAACAAGGGACTCCTTCCAGTAGCTCCACCCACTCAGCTGATGACTTTATGCAATTCTTTAGTAAGAAAATTGAAGTCATTAGAAAGGAGATTAAAGACAATGCGTCCCAGCTACAACTGGGTTCTATTAACACTGACATGATTGTATATACGGCGGATACTGCCCTCCAAAATAGTTTCTCTTGTTTTGAGGAAATAACATTAGAGGAATTGTTACAACGTGTAAATGGAATAAAACAAACAACATGTTTACTTGACCCACTTCCTGGGAAACTGATCAAGGAGCTCTTTGTATTATTAGGTCCATCAGTGCTAAATATTATAAACTTATCACTTTCCTCGGGCACTGTTCCCCTAGCATTCAAAAAAGCGGTTATTCATCCTCTTCTTAAAAGACCTAACCTCGATCCTGAC
The DNA here is from genome assembly GCF_033978795.1 of Nerophis ophidion. Taxonomy (NCBI): domain Eukaryota; kingdom Metazoa; phylum Chordata; class Actinopteri; order Syngnathiformes; family Syngnathidae; genus Nerophis; species Nerophis ophidion. The sequence goes on along the minus strand of NC_084628.1, from coordinate 31,820,227 downwards.
CTCATGGTAAACTACCGACCGGTGTCTCACCTTCCCTTTATTTCAAAAATCCTCGAAAAAATTGTTGGGGAGCAGTTAAATGAACACTTAGCGTCTAACAATCTATGTGAAACCTTTCAATCCTGTTTCAGGGCAAATCACTCCACGGAGACAGCCCTTGCAAAAATGACTAATGATCTATTGCTAACAATGGATTCTGATTCGTCATCTATGTTGCTGCTCCTCGATCTTAGCGCTGCTTTCGATACCGTCGATCATAATATTTTATTAGAACGTATCAAAACACGAATTAGTATGTCAGACTTAGCCCTGTCTTGGTTTAACTCTTATCTTACTGATAGGATGCAGTGCGTCTCCCATAACAATGTGACCTCGGACTACGTTAAGGTAACGTGTGGAGTTCCCCAGGGTTCGGTCCTTGGCCCTGCACTCTTCAGCATCTACATGCTGCCGCTAGGTGACATCATACGCAAATACGGTGTAAGCTTTCACTGTTATGCTGATGACACCCAACTCTACATGCCCCTAAAGCTGACCAACACGCCGGATAGTAGTCAGCTGGAGGCGTGTCTTAATGAAATTAAACAACGGATGTCCGCTATCTTTTTGCAACTCAACGCCAAAAAAACGGAAATGCTGATTATCGGTCCTGCTAGACACTGACCTCTATTTAATGATACAACTCTAACATTTGACAACCAAACAATTAAACAAGGTGACACGGTAAAGAATCTGGGTGTTATTTTCGACCCAACTCTCTCCTTTGAGTCACACATTAAAAGCGTTACTAAAACGGCCTTCTTTCATCTCCGTAATATCGCTAAAATTCGCTCCATTCTGTCCACTAAAGACGCTGAGATCATTATCCCCACGTTTGTTACGTCTCGTCTCGATTACTGTAACGTACTATTTTCGGGTCTAGCATTAAAAGATTACAGTTGGTACAAAATGCGGCTGCTAGACTTTTGACAAGAACAAGAAAGTTTGATCACATTACGCCTGTACTGGCTCACCTGCACTGGCTTCCTGTGCACTTAAGATGTGACTTTAAGGTTTTACTACTTACGTATAAAATACTACACGGTCTAGCTCCATCCTATCTTGCCGATTGTATTGTACCATATGTCCCGGCAAGAAATCTGCGTTCAAAGGACTCCGGCTTATTAGTGATTCCCAAAGCCCAAAAAAAGTCTGAGGGCTATAGAGCGTTTTCATTTCGGGCTCCAGTACTCTGGAATGCCCTCCCGGTAAAAGTTCGAGATGTCACCTCAGTAGAAGCATTTAAGTCTCACCTTAAAACTCATTTGTATACTCTAGCCTTTAAATAGACTGTCTTTTTAGACCAGTTGATCTGCCGTTTCTTTTCTTTTTCTCCTATGTCCCACCCTCCCTTGTGGAGGGGGTCCGGTCCGATCCGGTGGCCATGTACTGCTTGCCTGTGTATCGGCTGGGGACATCTCTGCGCTGCTGATCCGCCTCTGCTTGGGATGTTTTCCTGCTGGCTCCGCTGTGAACGGGACTCTTGCGACTGTGTTGGATCCATTATGGATTGAACTTTCACAGTATCATCTTCGACCCGCTCGACATCCATTGCTTTCCTCCTCTCCAAGGTTCTCATAGTCATCATTGTCACCGACGTCCCACTGGGTGTGAGTTTTCCTTGCCCTTATGTGGGCCTACCGAGGATGTCGTAGTGGTTTGTGCAGCCCTTTGAGACACTAGTGATTTAGGACTATATAAGTAAACATTGATTGATTGATTGATTGATTAAATATCAGTTAATAATGAGATGGTTAAATATCAGTTAATAATAAAATTATTAAATATCAGTTCATTATGAGATGATTATTATCATTTTAAAATTAGGTGATTAAATATCAGTTTATTATGAGGTGATTAAATATCAGTTTATTCTTATGATTAAATATCAATTATTAATGAGATGATTAAATATCAGTTTATTATGAGATGATTAAATATCAGTTAATAATGACATGATTAAATATCAGTTAATAATAAAATGATTAAATATCAGTTAATTATGAGATGATTATTATCATTTTAAAATTAGGTGATTAAATATCAGTTTATTATGATTAAGATTCAGTTAATTAGGAGATGATTAAATATTACTGATGATAAGATGAATAAATATCAGTTAATAATGAGATGATTACAATTAATTTAATTAGGAGATGATTAGATATCAACTAATAATGAGATGAATAAATATCAGTTAATAATGAGATGATTAAATATCAGTTAATAATGATATTAATGTATATCAGTTGATAATGAGATGATTAAATATCAGTTAATTATTAAATGATCAAGCAGCACAAAGTTCCCAACGGTGCAGATTACTAATAATATGACCTGGTCCCAACACACCGGAGTTCTTGAAAAATGAGCTCAGCAGCGCATGCACTTTTTTGCGCCGGATGAAAAGAGCACGGCTCCTTCCCGCCGTTCTCAGCACATTCTACAGAGGCACTAAAGAGAGCCTACAGACCAACTGCATCTCTTTCTGGACTGGAGCCTGCAGTGCCTCAGACTGGAAGTCTCTGCAGAGAGTGGTGAGGACGGCGGAAAAGATTATCAGGACTCTTCTTCCTCAGGTGATCGCAAAAAGCCGCTGCCTGACCAGGGCTTAGACAATCTGCAGAGGTAATAGAAACTATTGGTTTTGCTCATGATCAATAGCGCTTTTTCTATTGGTATTTGTATTGCTCCAGTTGTAGTGTAAAAATGCTTATCGTCATTTCGATATTATTATTTATTTTGCTAACTGCTTCTTTGCTATCATATTTGTACATATAGTATATGCTGGTGATGTTCTATTGTTGTTGTTGTTTTTGTTGTTATTGTTGTGTTTGCTGTTGTTCAATGTAAAAAAAAATCCTATTTTTGTGGTTAATTTACTCTAAATTTCTACTGTAATTTTTCAATTTTTTTTAAATAGGTTATAAAACTGTAGAATTGAAGACATTATCTGTAAATAAACAAACCGCCTGTTATTTTAAGTACTATGCCAGTAATGACAATCTATGTATATTTCTATTTTATTTTACAGAAATATACCAAATTAATTATAAATATCGTTTTCTGTTCTCTCAAATTACTTTTAATTTCATGTAAAATTACAGTAATTAACTTTCATTAAATATGTAACTTTTTATATAAAAGTCTATGTCCATACTAATAATCTAACAGTTTTCTAAGTAATTTTAAGGTAAATCTTATTTTTTTTTAAATGTATGTGTATTTTTACATTCAAGTCGAAAAATATATGTAGCCTCTTATATAAAGGTTTATGCTCATTCTAACAATTTAACATTTGTCTCTGTAATATGACACACGTCAATCAATCAATCAACGTTGGTGACTGCAAGACATACTTGATCAACAGCCAACAGCCACACAGGTCACACTGAGGGTGGCCGTACAAACAACTTTAACACTGTTACTAATATGCGCCACACTGAACCCACACCAAACATGAATGACAAACACATTTCAGGAGAACATCTTCACCGTAACACAACATAAACACAACTGAAAAAATACCCGGAATCCCATGTATTACAATATACACCCCCACCGCCAAACCCCACCCACCTCAACTGACGCACGGAGGGGGGCTGGGTTGGGTGGTAGCGGGGGTGTAGCCCAGAAGAGTCAGCGCTGCATGGGATTCTGGGTATGTGTTATGTTGTGTTTATGTTGTGTTACAGTGAGGATGTTCTCCTGAAATGTGTTTATCATTCTTGTTTGATGTGGGTTCACACTGTGGCGCATATTTGTAACAGTGTTAAAGTTTTTAGTATGGCCACCGTCAGTGTTACCTGTATGGCTGTTGACCAAGTATGTCTTGCAGTCACTATTGTATGTCTGTTAGAGCCACACACATCACGTGTTTAAGTCGGCATGCTGATGATTCGATTAATGAGCGAACGCAGAGGGCGACAAAGTGCTGTCATGGTACAAGCGTGATATATTTGCCCGGGCAAACATCGGGTCAATCCTACGAGAGGGTCACCGAAAGTCTCTTGGTGAAATCGGTAGGATCGGTAAGTATGTTGTTAGGGCGGGATAGCCATTCATAGAAGGTGAACCCACTTTGCACCAAGTTCCTGCATCTAGTTTCCCCCCCGGTAAAGTAAATGTGAGACCCCTGATCCTAACAATTCAGAAAAAATCTGTAAAATATTGGTATTTTTCTGTGGAACTGCCAGCATTGTCACTTCATTAAAGTTGGTTGATTGTAATAATTTGGAAAAAACTCTGTAGAATAAAGGTATTTTTCTGCAGAACTGTTTGCATCGTCACTTTATTAAAGGTGGTTAATCTTAATAATTTAGTAAAAATCTGTAAAATTACGATATTTCTCCGCAAAACATTTGATGAAAATTTCTGCAAATATAATGTTTTTGATCATTATTTGGTTTACAATGTTTTACTTACATTTTATGGTTTTCGTCAGGCAGCCGTAGCTGCCAGTAGATGACCGTTTTTTTTACAGATTTTTTTTTTTTACAGTGATTGTTTTTGTCTCTCTGTCTAATCCCCCTCTTATCCCCACAATTCTCCCCTCTGTCTTCTTTTTTCTCTCTTTCTATCCCCTCCTGCTCCGGCCCGGCTGCACCAAATGATAACATAAATACTTTTAATAAAGTCAAATTGAAATAAGGCAACAAGAGAAGTATCCTACACTTCTCTTTTGTAAAGTAAATCTGAACAGCCGATGCGGGCATCTACATCAACTATATGATTTGCCTGAGAAACTGGACAGGAAAAAAATAAATAAATAAATAAAATTCTGCAGAGACTCCTCCCACCCCCATTAAGGACTGTTTTCACTGCTGTACTCTAGAAAGAGGTTCCGCAGCCTCCGTAGCAGATCCTCCAGGTTGAGTAACAGCTTTTTCCCTCAGGCCGTAATACTCTTGAACGCATTAAAATAATCCCCTCAATTCCCTCCAAAAATGGATTAACTCGTTGGAATATAAAGACAAAATAACATGCATCCATAAACGTGGATGCATATGCAAAAGTGCAACTCATTTATCTGTGCAGTAATCTATTTATTGATATCTTCACCGTATTGCTTTTTTTCATTCTGCACTACTAATGCAACGAAATGTCGTTCTTATCTTATCAGTAAATGGTAAATGGGTGTAACGCTTTTCTACCTTCAAGGTACTCAAAGCGCTTTGACACTATTTCCACATTCACCCATTCACTCACACATTCACACACTGATGGCGGGAGTTGCCATGCAAGGCGCTAACTACGACCCTTTAGGAAGTGTTTTGCTCAAGGAAACAACGGACGTGACGAAGTTGGTAGAAGCTAGGGATTGAAACGGAAGTTGCTGGCATGGCCAGTCTCCAAACTGCGCCACACCGTTCCCCCAATTTATTTTGATATGATTAAATATTAGTTTTTTTATGGGATCTTTAAATATCAGTTAATAATGAGATGATTAAATATCCGTTGATATTGAAATAATATCTGTTTATTAAGAGATTAATCAATATCAGTTAATAATGAGATGATTAAATATCAGTTTATTATGGGATGATTAAATATCAGTTGATAATGAGATGATTAAAAATCAGTTAATAATAAGATTATTAAATATCAGTTATTAATGTGATGATTAATAATCAGTTAATTAGGAGAAGATGAATCCGTCTTTTTGGAGAAGTCCGGCTGCTGAGAGGTTGTTCTCACATTTACGTGGACGATACGGAATATGCGAGTGTGGCTTCAGATGATATCAGAGGTGAACAGGACGTTTTGACTTTCAATAATTCATGAGCACAATAAACATAATTGCCTTTTATTGGGGACAGAAAGTGTTCTTGTATTCATGTTGACTGAGCACGTCTTGTGTCCTCGCTCAGTCCTCCCCCGATAAGCTGAGCTCATCATGTCTGGGCTGTGGAAGACATTTTGACTTTGTTCTATCAATCATGCATGAGGTGGCATAGATAAGACCAAGGGCACTAGGACTCCAATTAACACCACTAGTCTGCCTTCTGCACCCCGGAGAGTTTTTTCTTTTCTTTTTTCTTTACTTTCAGAGTTAAATTGAATTCATCTTTTGTTACCAGCTTATAAACGCTGACTATACACAACAACATGTTCATAAACAAGTAGAACTGTTTTCTATCACATAGGAATATATATATATATATATATATATATATATATATATATATATATATATATATATATATATATGTGTGTGTGTGTGTGTGTGTGTGTTTATATGTACATGTTGTAGACGCTGCTCAACACCAAGACGCTTATTATTATTATTATTAATTCATCCTCCTGGTCAGGGTACTTTTCATCATGTTAATCACCTTAGCTTTGTCCAACACTGGTTGCCTGACAACAGACAAAGCATTCATTAGTCTATGCAATATATATATATCAAGCATTCTGTTAGAAAGAAAGTGGAGTGTTTGTCTTACCGCCATGCAGAGGTAGAGTAAGCTCAGGTTCAAGCTGCTGCATTTATGGTCCAGGCTGATCAGAACCCAGGTGTCCTCCATTGGTGATTAGACTGAGTTGTCATTATCTCGAGCTGATTGAGGACTGCAGGTAGGTACCGCCCCTCAACCACTCTGCCGAGGGCCACATGTCTACTGGACTGAACCTGGGCACACCTCGTACCTCCGATAGGGCGCTAGTCAGCCCCATACCGACAATCCACATTTACCCCCCTAAGCTCCCTGCTTGGCTCAGGAGCTTGAATTTCCTCTTCATACATCCTGGACAGGGCATCTATATTTTGGATCACCTTCCACGGTCGATGTTCCACTGTGAACTTGTAAATTTACAGCTCAATAAACCATCTGGTGACCCTGGAATTCTTGTCCTTGTTCGTGGCCATCCTTTTTAGGAGGGTGTGGTCGGTCACCAACAGAAACTCCCGGCCCCAGAGGGAGCACCAGAGGTGATGAATGGCCCATTTGATTGCGAGGCACTCCTTTTCAACGGTCGAATAGTTGGTCTCATGTTTCTGTAGTTTCCGACTGCTATACATTACTGGATGCTCATCCCCGTCAATCACTTGGGCCAGGACTGCCCCGATTCCAGTCCCGGAGGCATCTGTCTGAAGGAGAAATGGTCTGGTGAAGTCAGGGGACCGAAGTACTGGTTCTTCACACAGGGCCTGTCGGACAGCCTGGAAGGCTTCCTCTGCCTCCTTCGTCCACCTCACGTGACGGGGCAGGAGGCTGATGGTCAGGTCATACAAGGGGGCTGCCACAGTAGCAAAGTTATTAATAAACTTTTGATAATAAGACACTATCCCGAGGAAAGATTTCACCTACTTCCTTGTGCTGGATCGTGGCCAATTCTGGACCTTCTCCATCTTTCTCGTCTGTGGTTTGACGCACCGCCGTCCTATAGTTTACCGCAGGTTGTCCATCTCCTGAAGCCCCAACCTGCAATTCTTTGGCTTTGCTCTCAGCCCCGCTTTCCTGAGTGCTCCCACTACCGCCTCCAGATGGCCTCGATGAAGCTCCCATGAGCTACTGTGGATGATGATGTCATCCAAATAGGCCGCGGCGTATTGTTGGAAGGGTTGAAGGATGCGGTCCATCATCCTCTAAAACGTGGCCGGGGCGTAGTGGACCCCAAATGACAGGTCCGTATATTGAAACAGCCCGTCAGGGGTGAAAAAGGCCGTCTTTAAGCGGCCTCTTGGTGTCAGGAGAACATGCCAATATTCCTTCCTGGGATCGAGTACGCTGAGCCGAGCCTAGTCGTTTGATCAGCTCATCTACCCTTGGCATCGGGTAGGCGTCGAACAGGGAGACCTCGTTCAATTTCCTTAAATCGTTACAAAACCTAAGAGTGCCATCTGGTTTTGGGATGATAACGATGGGGCTAGACCAGGGGCTATGGAACTCTTCAATGACCCTGACCTCCAACATTTTCTCCCTTCCTCCAGTTTCGCCTTTCGACGGGCTTCTGCTTTTCGATATGTTCTCTGCCTGATTACCACACCTGGCTTGGTGTCGATGTTGTGGGCGATCACATGGCAGCTCTGAAAAAATGTATCTGCTTCGGCCTATAAGTTCCTTTAAGTCCTGTACCTGCGTGGGAATTCCTTATTTCTACTGGTGGTTCTGTCTGTGGAGAGACGGTTGTTAACAGGGCAGTAACTGGGGTTGTTTCCAAAGCATGCAATCTCTTCAGCAGATTTGTATGATATATCTGATTGCCTTTTCACCGGCCTGGCCGTCTCACCTTGTAATTGACAGGTCCCATCTTCTCAACAACCTCATACGGCCTCTACCACTTGGCCAGGAACTTATACTCATGCGTTGGAATCAACATCAAGACCTTCTCACCTGGTGGGAGCTCCCGAATCTGTGTTCCTTGATTGTACGTGCGAGCTTGCCCAGCTTCAGCCGTATCCATGTGTTGTCGCACCATAGGCCACACCTTCTTCATCCTCCCCTGCATCTGCTAGACATGTATGGCGTCACATTAGTGGCAAAAATCCAAGCGCATAAAAACTGTTATCGCGCGCTGATTTTCCACTTTGCGCGTGTGCGCGACACCCTTTGGCGCGCGCGCGCGGTACCTATATGTGCACGCTCCGTCTGGGTCTGGCATCTCTCCTCACGCTCTCATGTTTGTTTTGGCACTTTGGGGGCGGGAATGGTTGGACAGCCCCTTCTTTCTGATTGGCTCTGAGCGCTGTCAGTCAATGACAACTTGGCGACCATCTTACCTCAGGCAGCTGGCCACGCCCAGTACATACTTGTCAAGGAACATGTATTATCTAAATAACCATAACTTGCTCAATTTTCAGCCATGATAGCCCCATGAAAACCTGATTTCCTTTCTTTTTAATCCCAGTGATCTGCCATGGACCTTTCATCATAGATATGAATAAACACTCCATGTTTCTGCAGCATAGCGGCCATCTTACCTTGGACAGCTGGTTCCAATCATTTTATTGATGTCAATGGTACATGTACTATTTAAATATACACATACATACAATACTCTGACATTTATAACAAATCGAAAGGAGGAAAGACAATTAATAGTCCCACTTTGTGGCATACATTCAATATTTCCATATACAAATATTAAATAAATAAAAATATTTTTTAAAACAGACAAGTGAGGAAAGAAAACATATTTGAAAATCTAATTTCCATTATTGACTGAAATCTGTGGACTGGTTTTATGTGTATGAAAATAGAGATATCTTGACACTTCATTAACTATGTGATGTTCTCTCAACAGATGAGACATTACCTTCTTCGAAGACTTTTAGATAAAATTCAATTGGCATTTTCCACAACTCCACTAAATTTGGACTTTTTAGAATTTGTTTGTCGACAAGAGCTGTATTATCTTGATACATACTGACGATGACCCGCCCTGCTATACTTCTGATTGGCCCTGAGCGATTTTCGCCTGACCAATCAGAAAGGAGGGGCCGTATAAGAATAACCGCCCACAAAGTGCCAAAACGATGACGGCGTGTGCGCACATAGGCACCGCGCGCACGCAAAAAGGCGCCGCACGCGCGCACAAAGACACCTCGCGCACGCAAAAAGGCGCCGCGCGCACGCAAAAGAGTGTCGCGCGCGCGCACGAAGTGGAGAATCAGCGCGCGATAACAGTTTTTATGCGCCTGGATTTTTGGCACATAGACATGGTCCACTACTGAGTGGTGGGGTGACGGTTGGCTCTCTCAGGCTTTCTTTGCCAGGTTGAGAAGGCCTAGGGGCTTCAACTCTCACTAGAAACCGTTGGTTTGTATGAGAATTTGTCCCAGGTGGAGGTTGTATTGCAGTCTCTCTGCCGCAATGTTGTGACGAAACGAGAGCTGAGCCAGAATGCGAAGCTCTCTGTATACCGAGCTATCTACATTCCTACTCTCACCAGTGTTTTTTAGAATTTCCAGGATGAGTGGAATGTGTTGAAGGTGGAATGGTTTGAATTGGTAGAAAACGTGGGAATTGTGGAAGTTTTAAAAATGGACAATTAATTTTGAAAGGGGAAAAGGTCTCTGAAAACTGGAAATTCTCGGAAGTCTGGGAGTTTTTTTTTACAACTGTTGAAAATAAGCACACAATTCCAGAACAGGCTGAATATTTTGAAATGGGAACGGTTTGAATCAGATGAAAAATGTGGGAATTGTGGAACTTTGAAAAATGTCCCATTCTTTTCAATGGGAATTTCATGGAAATTTGGGTATTCCAGGGAAAGAGGGATTTATTTATTTTTTAAATGCAAAGAAATATGTGTTGGAGTTTTTCAAAACGGTCGAGAAATGTTGAAGTGATAACATTTTTAATTGAGAAATGTTGTTAAGGAATTTCAGGAAAAGCGGGAATTTTTCCAGCTCTTAAATCAACTTGTTTTTTAGTCCTGACTAAGAGGAATGTTTTGACAGCTTGAAATCGGTTGAAAAATGTGAAAGGGCTAAAATAGGTTGGAAATAAGGTTAAAAAAAACAAAAATGTGTTCAACGTGGAAACTGTTGAAAATAAGCAAACAATTCCAGAACAGGCTGAATATTTTGAAATGGGAACGGTTTGAATCGGATAAAAAAAATATGGGAATTATAGAACTTTGAAAGATGTCCCATTCTTTTCAATGGGAATTTCATGGAAATTTGAGTACTCCGGGGAAAGAAGATTTTTTTTTTTTTTGAAAATGCTAAAAAATGTGAATGAGTTGAAATGGTTGGTGTTGGAATTTTTCAAACCGGTCGAGAAATGTTGAAGTGATAACATTTTTAATTGAGAAATGTTGTTTTGGAATTTCGGGAAAAGCGGGAATTTTTCAAGTTCTTAAACCAACTAGTTTTTTAGTCCTGACTAAGAGGAATGTTTTGACAGTGGGACGCTTGAAATGGGTTGAAAAATGTGAAAGGGCTAAAGAAGGTTGAAAATAAGGTTAGAAAAAAACAACATTTGTTCAACGTGGAAACATTTTTGTTTTAATTTCCAGGATGAGTGGAATGTGATGAAGATGGAATGGTTTGAATCGGTTGAAAAATGTGGGGATTGTGGAAGTTTAAAAAATGAACAATTAATTTTGAATGGGGAAAATATCCCTGAAAACTGGGAATTCTCGGAAATCCCATTTTTTTTTCTAGAACTGTTGAAAATAGGCACACAATTCTATAACAGGCTGAATATTTTGAAATTGGAATGGTTTGAATCAGATACAAAAATGTGGGAAATGTGGAACTTTGAAAAATGTCCTATTTTTTTCAATGGGAATTTCATGGAAATTTGGGTATTCCAGGGAAAGAGGGATTTATTTATTTTTAAATGCTAAAAAATATGTGTTGGAGTTTTTCAAAACGGTCGAGAAATGTTGAAATAGTAACATTTTTAATTAAGAAATGTTATAATGGAATTTCGGGAAAAGCGGGAATTTTTCAAGTTCTTTAACCAACTTGTTTTTTAGTCCTGACTAAGAGGAATGTTTTGACATTGGAATGCTTGAAATGGGTTGAAAATTGTGAAAGGGCTAAAAAAAAAAAAAAAAAAGGTTGGAAATAAGGTTAGAAAAGAAATTAAATTTGTTCAATGTGGAAAAGGTTTTTTTTTTAATTTCCAGGATGAGTGGAATGTGTTGAAGGTGGAAGGGTTTGAATCGGTTGAAAAATGTTCGGATTGTGGAAGTTTATAAAATGAACAATTCATTTTGAATGGGAAAAATGGCCGTAAAAACTGGGAATTCTCGGAAACCCGGGAATTTCTTTTAGAACTGTTGAAAATAAGCACACAATTCTATAACAGGCTGAATATTTTGAAATTGGAATGGTTTGAATCAGATACAAAAATGTGGGAATTGTGGAACTTTGAAACATTTCTTATTCTTTTCAACGGGAATTTTATGGAAATTTGGGTATTCCAGGGAAGGAGGGATTTATTTTTTTTTTAAATACTAAAAAATATGTGTTGGAGTTTTTCAAAACAGCCGAGAAATGTTGAAATAGTAACATTTTTAATTAAGAAATGTTATAATGGAATTTCGGGAAAAGCGGGAATTTTTCAAGTTCTTTAACCAACTTGTTTTTTAGTCCTGACTAAGAGGAATGTTTTGACAGTGGAACGCTTGAAATGGGTTGAAAAATGTGAAAGGGCTAAAAAAGGTTGGAAATAAGGTTAGAAAAAAAATGACATTTGTTCAATGTGGAAACATGTTTTTTTTAATTTCCTGGATGAGTGGAATGTGTTGAAGGTGGAATGTTTTGAATCGGTTGAAAAATGTGGATGTCGTGGAAGTTTAAACAATTCAAATTAATTTTGATTGGGGAAAATGTCCCTGAAAATTGGGAATTCTCGGAAATCCAGGAATTTTTTTTTTATAACTGTTGTAAATAAGCACACAATTCCTGAACAGGCTGAAAATTTTGAAATGGGAACGATTTGAATCGGATAAAAGAAATGTGGGAATTGTGGAACTTTGAAAAATGTCCCATTCTTTTCAATGGGAATATAATGGAAATTATGGTATTCCGGGGTAAGAGAGATTTTTTTTTAAATGCTAAAAAATATGTGTTGGAGTTTTTCAAAACGGTCGAAAAATGTTGAAGTAGTAACATTATTAATTGAAAAATTTTATCATGGAATCCCGGGAAAAGCGGGAATTTTTCAATTTCTTACACCAACTTTTTTTTTAGTCCTGACTAAGAGGAATATTTTGACAGTGGAATGCTTGTAATGGGTTGAAAAATGTGAAAGGGCTAAAAATGGTTGGAGTAAGGTTAGAAAAAAACTTAAATTTTCAGAACCTGGAAACATGTTTTTTTATTTATTTCCAGGATGAGTGGAATGTGTTGGAGGTGGAATAGTTTGAATCGGTTGAAAAATATGGGGATTGTGGAAGTTTAAAAAATGTATTTTGAATGGGGAAAATGTCCCTGAAAACTGGGAATTCTCGGAAATCCGGGAATTTTTTTCGGAACTGTTGAAAATAAGCACACAATTCCTGAACAGGCTGAATATTTTGAAATGGGAATGGTTTTAATCAGATACAAAAATGTGGGAATTGTGGAATTTTGAAAAATGTTCTATTCTTTTCAGTGGGAATTTCATGGAAATTTGGGAAAGAGGGATTTTTCTTGGAAAATGCTAAAAAGTTTGAACGAGTTCAACGGTCGAGAAATGTTGAAGTCGTAACATTTTTAATTGAGAAATGTATTACGGAATTCCTGGAATTTAGTAAAAAAACGGGAATTTTTCTAACTTGGTTTTTTTGTCCTGATTGAAAGGAATGTTTTGACGGTTGAAGTGGGTTGTGAAATGTGGACGTTGTAGTCGACAGAAAAAAAAGGTGAAATAAGGGTTTGCAAAAACGGGAATTCTGGGAATTCCTGGAGTTTTATTGAACTTGGAAAAATAATAGTTTGAATTTCCAGGAAGGTGGATCAGTTTGAATTGGCTAAAAAATGTGGAAGGTAGAGTGCGCCAAAATCTGGAGAAAAATGCTAATACTAAGAATAATAAATAGATGAATTTTGGTGTAGAAAAGCATGTGTCATCATGTTTCATGTTGACACGTCGTGGATGGACAGATATCTTTTCATGTTTGCTCCTGGCGTGAAGTAAACACCACATTAACAGAACATCTCAGGGGCCACATGCACACTTGGCACTGCCCGCAAATCTCCACAGGCGCGGACTTTCTGCAACACGAGGCCGCATGCTGACAGGCCACCAGACAGTCTGAGCGCACGTTAATGTGCGCATACATTACCAATATCCAATTACTCTGCAGATGTATCGGCCCGCCTTGCAGACACGGTGTGAACGCTGATGGCGTGCTCGGGGAATTTAGAGCCTCGATGGGGGAGACGCCGGCAGAATGGCAATGACTGCTGCAGGCCACTACATTGGGTACAAGCAGGCTTCACGGTCAACTGTGAAATGAGGAAGACGGAATATTCTAAACAACAACCACAACAAACGTGTCAGTAGAGTTTAAACCTTCTGCTGCTGTGTTGGATCCGCTTTGGACTGGACTCTCGCGACTGTGTTGGATCCATTGTGGATTGAACTTTCACAGTATCATGTTAGACCCGCTCGACATCCATTGCTTTCCTCCTCTCTAAGGTTCTCATAGTCATCATTGTCACCGACGTCCCACTGGGTCATTATTGTCACCGATGTCCCACTGGGTGTGAGTTTTCCTTGCCCTTATATGGGCCTACCGAGGATGTCGTGGTGGTTTGTGCAGCCCTTTGAGACACTAGTGATTTAGGGCTATATAAGTAAACATTGATTGATTGATTGATAATATATATATATATTTTTGAGAAGATTATACCTGCTGAAAGGAAAATGTTTAACAAGTCTGTTAATTATGGCTCTTTGATTTTAAAAGAACCTTTGAAAAGATTCATTATTTTCAAATTATCAATCAATCAATCAATCAATGTTTACTTATATAGCCCTAAATCACTAGTGTCTCAAAGGGCTGCTCAAACCACAACACAAACGACCACGACATCCTTGGTAGAGCACACATAAGGGCAAGGAAAACTCACACCCAGTGGGACTTCGGCGACAATGATGACTTTGAGAACCTTGGAGAGGACGAAAGCAATGGATGTCGAGCGGGTCTAACATGATACTGTGAAAGTTCAATCCATAATGGATCCAACACAGCCGCGAGAGTCCAGTTCACAGCGGAGCCAGCAGGAAACCATCCCAAGCAGAGGCGGATCAGCAGCACAGGAATGTCCCCAGCCGATACACAGGCAAGCGGTCCATCCTGGGTCCCGACTCTGGACGAGCAGTCCATCCTGGGTCCTGACTCTGGACAGCCAGTACGTCATCCATTGCCACCGGATCGGACCGAACCCCTCCACAAGGGAGAGTGGGACATAGGGGAAAAAGAAATGAAACGGCAGATCAACTGGTCTAAAAACGGAGTCTATTTAAAGGCTAGAGTATACAAATGAGTTTTAAGGTGAGACTCAAATGTTTCTACTGAGATGGCATCTCAAACTGTTACCGGGAGGGCATTCCAGAGTACTGGAGCCCGAAATGAAAACGCTCTATAGCCCGCAGACTTTTTTTGGGCCTTGGGTATCACTAATAAGCCGGAGTCCTTTGAACGCAGATTTCTTGCCGGGACATATGGTAAAATACAATCGGCAAGATAGGCTGAAGCTAGACCGTGTAGTATTTTATACGTAAGTAGTAAAACCTTAAAATCACATCTTAAGTTCACAGGAAGCCAGTGCAGGTGAGCCAGTACAGGCGTAATGTGATCAAACTTTCTTGTTCTTGTCAAAAGTCTAGCAGCCGCATTTTGTACCAACTGTAATCTTTTAAGGCTAGACATGGGGAGACCCGAAAAATAATACATTACAGTAATCGAGACCAGACGTAACAAACGCATGGATAATGATCTCAGCGTCGTTAGTGGACAGAATGGAGCGAATTTTAGCGATATTACGGAGATGAAAGAAGGCCGTTTTAGTAACGCTTTTAATGTGTGGCTTTTAATGTTTTATCTCCTTAAAACTCATTAAGGAGATAATACCGAGATTCTTTACCGAGTCGCCTTGTTTCATTGTTTGGTTGTCAAATGTTAAAGTTGTATTATTAAATAGAGGTCGGTGTCTAGCAGGACCGATAATCAGCATTTCCGTTTTTTTGGCGTTGAGTTGCAAAAAGTTAGCGGACATCCATTGTTTAATTTCATTAAGACACGCCTCCAGCTGACTACAATCCGGCGTGTTGGTCAGCTTTAGGGGCATGTAGAGTTGGGTGTCATCAGCATAACAGTGAAAGCTAACACCGTATTTGCGTATGATGTCACCTAGCGGCAGCATGTAGATGCAGAAGAGTGCAGGGACAAGGACCGAACCCTGGGGAACTCCACACGTTATCTTAACGTAGTCCGAGGTCACATTGTTTTGGTAGACACACTGCATCCTGTCAGTAAGATAAGAGTTAAACCAAGACAGGGCTAAGTCTGACATACCAATTCGTGTTTTGATACGTTCTAATAAAATATTATGATCGACGGTATCGAAAGCAGCGCTAAGATCGAGGAGCAGCAACATAGATGACGCATCAGAATCCATCGTTAGCAATAGATCATTAGTCATTTTTGCGAGGGCTGTCTCCGTGGAGTGATTTGCCCTGAAACCGGATGGAAAGGTTTCACATAGATTGTCAGACGCTAAGTGTTCATTTAGCTGCTCTGCAACAATTTTTTTGAGGATTTTTGAAATACATAAATTAAGAATGCACTCACTGAAAAATAACTTTAAATAAATAATGTTTGAAATTAAAATAAAAAAATACATTTTATAAATAAAAAAAATTAAAACAAAAAAAAATCTAATTAAAAAGAACATTTAGAATTGAAAAACGAGTTATTGTTTTTTTAAATAAAAAATATTATTTTTAAATTAAAAAAGACAACGTAAAAAATTATATATTTTTAAAATAAAACTGTTTTTTAAAAGGAAAAAAGAAGAATGTTTTTAAAAAAAGAAATATTTTAAAATAAAAAATGCATGAATGAGGTGTCCTTCCTGTTGTGGCGTGCGCATTGGGTCCTCATCCTCAGGACCAGGAGAGTCAGACGCTGCCCCTCCCCAATAAACACTCCTCATCACTAGATTAGAAAAATCCAATTATGTTTAAAAAATAATAATAACAAATATTGAAGCTCTGGAGGAGAAGGATTTATTCAGGAGATGAAAGTGTGGCACTTACACTTACACTTACACTTACCTTCATGTCTTAACTTATCTTGTCTAATTCATTTTTATTCTTGGTGTGTTTGGGTTATTTTATTATTGAATGTTTATTTGAGTTGTATATCATGTACGTTTTTTATTTTCTTATGTTATTGTATTTATTTGAATGTTTTTGTAAAGCACGTTTCGTTTAAACTTATATAATGTTATGTTCATGTTGAGTTGTTTATTGTATCGTTTGGTTATTCAATGTTTATTTCATGTTATGGTATTAATTTTTATGTTCTGTTATGTTTTTTGTTTATTTCGTTTTATTTCTGTTTCATGTTAATTTTATTTGATTTGTATCTAATGTATGTTGTTTGCTTTATGTTTATTTCATGCTATGTTATTAGTACTTAATATATAAATGATTACAGTTACAAAATGCGGCTGCTAGACCTTTGATCATATTACGCCTATACTGGCTCACCTGCACTGGCTTCCTGTGCACTTAAGATGTGACTTTAAGGTTTTACTACTTACAAACCCCGTTTCCATATGAGTTGGGTAATTGTGTTAGATGTAAAAATAAACAGAATACAATGAATTGCAAATCTTTTTCAACCCATAATTAATTGAATGCACTACAAAGACAATATATTTGATGTTCAAACTCATAAACTTTATTTTTTTTTTAAATAATAACTAACTTACAATTTCATGGCTGCAACACATACCAAAGCAGTTGGGAAAGGGCATGTTCACCACTGTGTTACATCACCTTTTCTTTTAACAACAATAAACGTTTGGGAACTGAGGAAACTAATTGTTGAAGCTTGAAAGTGGAATTCTTTACCATTCTTGTTGGATGTACAGCTTAAGTTGTTCAATAGTCCGGGGTCTTGTTGTCGCATTTTACGCTTCATAATGCCCCACACATTTTCGATGGGAGACAGGTCTGGACTTCAGGCGGGCCAGGAAAGTACCCGCACTGTTTTACCACGAAGCCACGCTGTTGTAACATGTGGCATGGCATTGTTTTGCTGACATAAGCAGGGGTGTCCATGATAACGTTGCTTGGATGACAACATATGTTGCTCCAAAACCTGTATGGACCTTTCAGCATTAATGGTGCCTTCACAGATGTGTAAGTTACCCATGCCTTAAGCACTAATACACCCCCATACCATCACAGATGCTGGCTTTTGAACTTTGCGCCTATAACAATCCGGATGGTTATTTTCCTCTTTGTTCCAGAGGACACCACGTCCGCAGTTTCCAAATATAATTTGAAATGTGGACTCGTCAGACCACAGAACACTTTTCCACTTTGCATCAGACTAAGAGAAGATTTTCTGGGTGTTGTTGATAAATGGCTTTCGCTTTTCATAGCAGAGTTTTAACTTGCACTTACAGATGTAGCAACCAACTATAGTTACTGACAGTGGTTTTATGAAGTGTTCCTGAACCCATGTGGTGATATTCTTTACACACTGATGTTGGTTTTTGATACAGTAAGGGGATCAAAGGTCCGTAATATCATTGCTTACGTGCTGTGATTTCTCCAGATTCTCTGAACCTTTTAATGATTTTACGGATCGTAGATGGTAAAATCCCTAAATTCCTTGCAATAGCTCGTTGAGAAATGTTGTTCTAAAACCGTTCGACAATTTGCATACAAATTGGTGACCCTTGCTCCGTCCTTGTTTGTTAATTACTTAGTATTTCATTGAAGCTGTTTTTATACCCAATCATGGCACCCACCTGTTCCTAATTAGCCTGCACACCTGCGGGATGTTCCAAACAAGTGTTTGTTGAGCATTACTCAACTTTATCAGTATTTATTGCCACCTTTCCCAACTTCCTTGTCACGTGTTGCTGGCCTCAAACTAAAGTTAATGATTATTTGCGAAAAAAAAAAAGTTTATCGGTTTGAACATCAAATATGTTGTCTTTGTAGCATATTCAACTGAATATGGGTTGAAAATGATTTGCAAATCATTCTATTCCGTTTATATTTACATCTAACACAATTTCCTAACTCATATGGAAACGGGGTTTGTACGTATAAAATACTACACCGTCTAGCTCCAGCCTACCTATCTTGCCGATTGTATTGAACCACATGTCCTGGCAAGAAATCTTTGTTCAAAGAACTCCGGCTGATTAGTGATTCCCAGAGCCCCAAAAAAGTCTGCTGGCTATAGAGCGTTTTCTATTCGGGCTCCAGTACTCTGGAATGCCCTCGCGGTAACAATTAGAGATGCTACCTCAGTAGAAGCATTTAAGTCCCATCTTTTAACTCATAGCCTTTAAATAGCCCCCCTTTTTAGATCAGTTGATCTGCCATTTATTTTATTTTATCCTCTGCCCCCCTCACCCTTGTGGAGAGGGGGACATAGGTCCGGTGGCCATGGTTGAAGTGCTGACTGTCCAGAGTCGGGACCCGGGGTGGACCGCTCGCCTGTGCATCGGTTGGGGACATCTCTGCGCTGCTGATCCGTCTTCGCTCGGGATGGTCTCCTGCTGGCCCCACTATGGACTGGACTCTCACTATTATGTTGGATCCACTATGGACTGGACTTTCACAAAATGATGTTAGACCCACTCGACGTCCATTGCTTTCGGTGTACCCTTGGAGTGTGGGGTGGGTGGGAGAGATTGCCCACATATGCGGTCCTCTCCAAGGTTGCTCATAGTCATTCACATCGACGTCCCACTGGGGTGAGTTTTTCCTTGCCCTTATGTGGTCTCTGTACCGCGGATGTCGTTGTGGCTTGTGCAGCCCTTTGAGACACTTGTGATTTAGCGCTATATAAATACACATTGATTGATTCAGTATTTATTGTATCATTATTTTTTGAGTATTTATTTTATCATTATTTTTTGTTAAATTATGTTAACATTATTTTATTTTATTCTATGCTATTCAATCTTTATTTCATGCTGTGTTTTTAATTTTTATTTTATGTTGTTTTTTGATTTTATGTTTGTTTTGTTTATTTCAATTTATTTCTGTTTTATGTTTATTTTATTTGTATCTATTGTATGTAATGTTTCATTGTATGTTTATTTTATTGAATGCTTTGTGTTTAGTATTTATTTTATCAATTTTGTTTTATGTTTGTTTTTTTACTTATGTTAATATTATCTTAATTTTATTCCATACCTGTTTATTTCATGTTGAATTAATTTCATACATTATGTTTTTATGTTTATTTATTTTTAAAATGTGTTTATTGTAAGCTAATTTTATGTTATGATCATATTATGTTTATTTTATTCTTGTCAGGCTTGCCACTGACAGTTGGTTTGTGTTTTAGTTTTTCCTCTGTGTGTGTTTATTATTTCCTGTCCTTAGTTCCTGTCAGCACTCTTATTTTGGTTCAGCTTCCTGTTTGTCTCCCTGTGTGCTGTTTTCCCTCAGCTGCGACAGATTGGCACCTGTTGTCAATCAGCCCTTTGTCTTGAGTCAGTTGCTGGATTATTGTCGTTGTCACATGTCGCTCTTGTCGTTGGTACCTGTCGTGTCGATGTCATCATTACAGCTGCTACCTGCCATGCTACTATTTGTCCTTGTCGTCGTAGCGGTAAGCTGTTCCTGTTAGCTATTTGTAGTTTATTTTCTCCTAGTTCTTTTGTTTCATGTTGTCTTGTTAGCCATTAACTGTTTCCAGTTTTGCTACCCGCTAGCTTCCACGCTAAGTTCCTTTTTGTTTTCTAGCTCCCACGCTAGCTCCCTTAGTTTGTTATCCGCCCACGTGCGTGCTTTTTGTTTGTTCTTTTTTAGTTTTAATTAAATCATGTTTTCTTATCCAATGCCTGCCTCCATCTCTTCACCTTCGACACCAACAAACGTTGACAATTCTATGATTATTCAATTTGCATTTCTTGCTATGTTATTTATTTTTATTTTTTGTTGTTTATTTTATTTAGGTTGTTTTGTTTATTTTATGTCATTGCTAATTCATGCTCATTTTATTTTTAATTTGATATAATGCATGTTTGTTCAGTGTATTTTATGCTCTTATTTGTATTAATTATGTTTGTTTTGTCATTTATTTTTATCCATAAAATGTTTAATGTTGTATTCATTTTGTGCTGCTTATTTTATTCTATGATTATTATTATATTGGTTTTATGCTATTTTCCTGTGAGCGCTTCCTTGTGTTCTCTCCATTTTCTGACCAATATTTCATAATTCATATTTCATATGGCTTTGCTTGTCTGTTAGTTCGATTTAATAAAGTGTAAACTTTATTACCCAAACTCCACTTTGGCTTGGAAATGAATCAAAGCAAACATTTGTGTTTGGCGAGCCGAGCAGCACTCATGTTTTAATATTACATCTTTCATATTTCATTTTTCATCATCATTTGAACGAGTCCGCTGCCCTTTTGGTACATTGGGTTGAAAACTAAAAAAATGGTATTCAAAATATTTCACTCTGAACGTTTTTACGCTGACAGTGCAATTTTTACTCTTGAAAAACTCTGCTTTGCCCCACCTGGGGAGCTTACTGCTGCTGCAGAAATATTATTAATAACAATAATAATAATATTTATCATTATTATTTTTTATATTATAAGAATATAATAATGATAATAATGATACTATTGATGACAATATAACAGGAAGCAGCATGAAGTACTATGCAGATAGCAAGATAGCTGCATCTGAAAGGCCAAATGAAATCCACTAAAATCCTCAAAATGCCCTGACATCCAACAAAAGTCAAGATTGCTCAAAGAACAATGACTACCAAAGCAAAGTTAGCAGCTGAAATGGAGGAAATTAAAGATTCCCTAAACTTTATGTCAAGGGAACTTAGTGAAGTGGTGGCACAACAAAGGAAACAGACAGGCCTCGTGGAGGAGATCTGGCAGCTAAGGGCTATCATCTAACAAAAGACTGAACGGATTGAGCTCTCAGGGTGCATGACTTGGACCAGTATTCCAGACCTGATGACCTTGTGGTCACCGGCCTTTATTTGTTGCGGACACATCTACTAGTGTTAGCTAACTAGCCCAGCTTATGGCAGACCTAAGCAGCCTATAAGCAATTGTGAACCGGTTGAGATGCATAATAGATTTATCTCTTGAACTAGTTCTAGACCCCAGTCTACCAGGCACCATCACACTGTAGTTATAGGGGAAACCATCACCTGATGTTGTGTACGTGAGGACTGGAAGGAGACGACACCACGAAAGACTTAAGGTTACCAGGTTTATTGTAACCTTTGATGATTGTGTGTGATGTGTTGGTTGCAGGATTAAGTGTAAAGTTAACCATGTAAATAAAACAAGAAGATGTTGTACATGCGTGTTACATGAAACCTTCCTTTGGTCAAGGAGGGGTAAGTACAAGAAAGATCTAGGGACAGGAAGGAGGTCGAGAGCAGGCGGCAAGCAAACAAGGTCCGAGTCCAGGCGAGTGATCGAGGATCGAGGGGGGCAACTGCAAGGAGGACAAGGGACAAGTCAACGAGGCAAAAAGGCACAAGACTAAAGGAGGCGAGGACAATAGAAATAGAACGCTCTCCGCCACCGGCTTGATTTGAGACACATGGACCACAGGATGTCGCTTGATTGAGGGTGGGAGAGCCAATTTAACAGACACTGGGTTGATTAAGGAAATGATAGGAAAAGGACCAACAAAACGGGGTCCCAATTTTTTGGATAGTACCTGGAGACTGAGGGCCTTCGCAAGTAACATGACCTTCTGACCAGGCTGGGATGCGGTGCTTGTTAGCGCTGCGACACATCCTTTTTGATGCCTTCACTAGGGCTCTACAAGCTGTCTTGTCTCTGGCCCCCTGCCTGCGATAGGCAATGATGAGAGATATAGCAGATTAGTCTCGCTTAACAAGTGGCTGGCTAGTTTTTGTAGACAACAGCGACGTTTATGGGTAATTGGCCCTCCTTTTGAGGCAAACTGGGCTTGTTGATGAGGGACGGCCTCACCCTAACCAGGAAGGCGCCATCATCTTGTCTAGGAACATAAAATTATTGTTTGAGTCACACTTGACCAACTACACTAGAGCAAGCCCGGTCCCAAACAATTACAGAGTCTGTTAGTCCGGGTGAGGAGTCAGTTGAGCTAGAACTAGCCAGCACCAGGCTGGAAAATCCCTACACACATAGCATTTCTCCTGGAATGATACCCAACCCATATAATGTTTTTTTTCTGTAGTGACTGTGCCAGAGGTGGACATGCATTCTACTGAAGTGGCAAATTCTGATGCCTTCAGTGTATCGTAGCACCAAGCAAACAATCTGAAGATTCCTGTCCCATTAATTCCTACATATGGTCGAAATATTTAAAGTGCACTATGCAAAATAAACACAATATTATTAATATAACTACTTTGGATACTTTTAACAAACATTCCTCAAAACAGCCCACTACCTATAATATGGGCTTTTTAAACATAATATCATTGTTTCCCAAAACGTTATTAGTTAATGAGTTCATTGGAGACAACAATCTTAATGACATTGGTCTCAGCGAAACCTGGCTCAAACCAGACACAATTTTTGCACTGAACGAGGCATCTCCTCCTAACTATACGGATGCGCATATTGCCCGTCCCCTTAAAAGGGGTGGGGCCGCACTAATATACAAAGAAAACCTTAACCTTAGCCTTAATCTAAGTAATACATATAAATCATTTGAGGTGCTTACTATGAGGTCTGTCGCACCGCTGCCTCTCTACCTGGCTGTTAAGTACCGCGCCCCTGGGCTATATATTCTGACTTTATCAGTGAATTCTCAGAGTTCGTTGCTGACCTAGTGACGCATGCCGACAATATAATTATAATGGACGACTTTAATATCCATATGAATACCCCGTCAGACCCTTTGTGCGTGGCGCTCCAGACTATAATTGATAGCTGTGGTCTTACACAAATAATACATGAACCCACGTATCGCAACGGAAATACGATAGTTTTAGTGCTTGTCATGGGTGTCACCACCTCCAAAGTTATGATACTCCCGTATACTAAAATAATGTCCGACCATTACCTTAGAAAATTCGAAGTTCTGACTCATTGTCAATAAGCTAATAATAATCACTGCTTTAGCAGCTGCAACATTAATGCTGTCACATCAATGACTCTTGCTGGCCTACTGCCTTCGGTAATTGCCATGGTACGCCATTCCCAAATCATGTGGGCTCTATTGATAACCTCAATAACAACTTCAACGACGCCATCCGCGACACCATTGATAGTATAGCACCGCTACAGCTAAAAAAGGCCCCTAAAAGGCGTTTGCCATGCTTTACAGAAGAAACTAGAGCTCATAAATGATCATGTAGAAAGCTGGAATGCAAATGGCGCACGACTAAACTTGAGGTTTTCCATTGAGCATGGAGTGATAGTATAATAACTTATAAACGCATGCTTACCTTAGCTAAAGCTAAATATTACTCAAATCTCATCCGCCTCAACAAAAACGATCCTAAATATTTGTTTAGTACAGTAGCATCGCTAACCCAACAAAGGACTCCTCCCAGTAGCTACACTCACTCGGCAGATGACTTTATGAATTGATTTAAAAACAAATTGAGATTAAAGACAACGCTGTTATGAGCCGTTGCCCCGGATCATAGTCTGTTTATGTTTTTCTATCACCTGTGTTTTCAGCACCTCTTGATTTTGTTTGTTTCAGTTGCCATGACAGCAGATGGCTCTCACCTGTTTTTGGTTAGTGTTTGGGACGCTTACCTGTTGTCCGGGCACTAATCAGAGAGCTATTTAGTATATGCCCTGGCCTCACTAGGTCTGGCTTACTAATTTGCTTTATGCAACAGACGACGACTTTTGATTTCTGGTACTTGTAGACTGGCTTCCACGCTAGGCTCTGTTTGTCGCTAGCTTCCACGCTAGCACATTTTTTTCCCCCGTCTGATTTATTTAAAAAAAAAAAAAAAATTCCTACCTGCACGCTGTGTCCAAAGTCTGATTGCATCCAGGGAAAACAAACCCCGCATCACCATGCAACCTGGTTGTCACAAACGCATCTCAGCTCCAACTGGGTTCTATTAACACAGATATGAATGTATATACAACGGATATTGCCTTCCAAAATAGTCTCTCTCTTTTTGATGAACTAACATTAGAGGAACTCCTGCAACTTGTAAATGGGACAAAACAAACAGCATGTTTACTTGACCCATTTCCTGGGAAACTTATTAAGGAACTGTTTGTAATATTAGGATAAATTGATTGGCAACACTAAATTAGCCCTAGTGTGTGAATGTGTGTGAATGTTGTCTGTCTATCTGTTTTGGCCCTGCGATGAGGTGGTGACTTGTCCAGGGTGTTCCCCGCCTTCCACCCGAATGCAGATGAATGAGATAGGTTCCAGCGAACCCCCGCAAACCCAAATGAGACAAGCAGTAGAAAATGGATGGATATTTGTAATATCAGGACCATCAATGCTAAATATTATAAATGTATCCCTTTCCTGCGGCAATG
The DNA here is from genome assembly GCF_033978795.1 of Nerophis ophidion. Classification (NCBI taxonomy): domain Eukaryota; kingdom Metazoa; phylum Chordata; class Actinopteri; order Syngnathiformes; family Syngnathidae; genus Nerophis; species Nerophis ophidion. The sequence goes on along the minus strand of NC_084628.1, from coordinate 31,795,030 downwards.
TTCCCCTAGCATTCAAAAAAGCGATTATTCATCCTCTGCTCAAAGGACTTAACCTCGATGCTGACCTCATGGTGAACTACCACCTTCCCTTTATTTCAAAAATCCTCAAAAAAATTGTTGCACAGTAGCTAAATGAACACTTAGCGTCGAACAATCTCTGTGAACCCTTTCAATCGGGGCAAATTCAGGGCAAAATCACTCTACGGAGACAGCTCTCGCAAAAATGACTCATTGGCAAGTCAGACTTAACCTTGTCTTGTTTTAACTCCTATCTTACTGACAGGATGCAGTGTGTTTCCATAACGATGTGACCTCAGAGTATGTTAAGGTAACTTGCGGAGTTCCACAGGGTTTGGTTCTTGGCCCTGCACCCTTCAGCAGCTACATGCTGCCGTTTGGTGACATCATACGCAAATACGGTGTTAGCTTTCACTGTTATGCTGATGACACCCAACTCTACATGCCCCTAAAGCTGACCAACACGCCGGATTGAAGTCAGCTTGAGGTGTGTCGTATTGACATTAAACAATGGATGTCCACGCTGAGAAAACGGAAATGCTGATTATTAGTCCTGCTAAACACCAACACCTATTCAATAATACCACCACATGTGACAACCAAACAATTATTATTCTTTTTAATAATACCACCTAAACATTTGACAACCAAACAATTATACACCTATTTAATAATACCACCTTAACATTTGACAACCAAACAATTACACAAGGCAACTTGGTAAAGAATCTGGGTATTACCTTCGACCCAACTCTCTCGTTTGAGTCACACATTTAGAGCGTTACAAAAACGGCCTTCTTTCATCTCCGTAATATCACAAAAATGTGTTCCATTTTGTCCACTGGCGAAGCTGAGATCATTATCCATGCGTTCGCCAGGCCATGTGTCCCCGAACCCACCGGGGACAAGTCAGGTGGCAGCGGCGGCGAATGGAACGCCGCTGCCGCAAATGTCTAGGTGGGCAACCTCGAAAAGGCCATAATCCGAGGCCGACGGGGAGGTATGAGTGCGCTTGGCAAAGAGGACGACCAGGGCATGGCCACATCCAGTGGCTGACGTGGAGGTGGGCGCGTCGGGGCCGTCGTCGTGGCAGACTAGGAAGCAGCGGACGAATCAGGCGTGGACGCAGCAGCGGACGAGTCAGGCGTGGGTGCAGCAGACGAAGCAGATGTGGGAACAGGCGGAGTGGTCATCGTCGTGGGAACAGGCGGAGTCGTCGTCGTGGAAACAGGTGCTGGAGTTGACTCCAGCCTAGGTGCAAATGCTGGTGGGGAATCCAGCCTTGGGTCAGGTGCTGGTGTGTGATCCAGCCATGTGTCAGGGGCTGGAGTGTGATCCAGCCTTGGGTCAGGTGCTGGAGTGTGATCCAGCTTTGGGTCAGGTGCTGGAGTGTGATCCAGCCTAGGGTCAGGTGCAGGTGTGCGATCCAGCCTAGGGACAGGTGCTGGAGTGGGATCCAGCCTTGGGTCAGGTCTTGGAGTGTGATACAGCCTTGGGTCAGGTGCTGGAGTGTGATCCAGCCTTGGGTCAGGTGCTGGAGTGGAATCCAGCCTAGGGTCAGGTGTTAGTGTGAAAACCAGACTTGGACTAGGACTAGGACTAGGAATAGGACTTGGACTAGGACTATGACTATGATTAGGACTAGGACTAGGACTAGGATTTGGTCTATGAATAGGACTTGGATTTGGACTAGGATTCGTAGACACCTCCCCTCTTGATTGTTCAAAAATTCTATTGCGCTCCGCAATAGCAGGCCAAGAGTTCTCTGCCGCTTGGGCTTGTTCCTCCAGCTTAAGTTCAAATAGAAACCTCCGGTACCACTCATCCATCCAAGAAGGACGATATTTTTCCAGGTGTGTCTCAAAATCAGGCGAAGTTGGGGCAGGAAGTGCAGTAGATCGAGAAGTGGGCAGAGCTTGAGCCATAGGGGTTGGGGCCACAATATATGGGGGCTGAGCTTGGAAGTCAGCAATTGACTGGGATTGACTAGGCCTGTAATTAATAAAAATGTCCTGATCCTGTTTGATTTTAATATTAAAGTCGTTTGGGAATGGCTGAGAGAAAGAATTTTCAGAATTAAAAAAAAATTATTCGTCACTGCTGTCATCAAACATGGGTGGGGAAACGTCATAGGGGGGCGTCAATGGAGTGACGTCATAGCTGCTGTATCTGTGATTGACAGGCCAGCCGGTGAAATGTTTGGAAGAGGGAACAAAAAATTTACCAGACACGTAAGAGTAATCCTGGACGGGTTGTAGCTGGCTGTGTTCTGGAGGGAAGGATCGCTGGGTTGGAGCGTCTCTGTTGCGAGGCAAAGTCCTTTTTTGCAATTTCCGCCTTCGCTGACACGTGCGAGCTGGCTGAGAGTGGAGCTCCCCGGGCCAGGTGGAGTCGAGTGGGACCAGGAACCCACCAGGTCCCCACATCATGTCCTCCTCTGGCGAACAGCGTAGCGTCTCTGCCTCCATTACTCGGAGTATGGCCCACGTTCCTTCGTCGTCGACCTCCAAGAAGCCCGCAGCGAGAGAGCCTTGTTTTGCTTGCCTCCTACTGTGACGATTGCGGGGCATCGTGGTGATGCGGGTCGTTCTCTCAGGGATGCAGTCGGGCTCGAACACAGGGTGAAGGTAAGAAATAATTCATTTATTTAACAAATAAAAACAGACTTAGTCAAAACAAACAAAACTTGCATGGGAGCTAGAAAAAAAACAAAAGCCCTAGCATGGGAGCTAGAGAAATAAAAGAAAAACTTGCACAAGGCGGCGTGGCGCAGTGGAAGGCAAAGCAAAAAGCAAAACAAAACTACCAGCATGGGAGCTAGAGGAGCAAAGGCTTAGCGCGGAAACTAGCAAGTACAGATTTGCAATCAGAATCGAGGATCAAGGTCGTCATTGTTGTGCGAACACAAATTAGGAGGCAAGACTGAATGAACCGAGAAGGCAGGCTTAAATAACGACAGTAATCAAGAGGCAAGTGCGCGTCAAAAGCAAGAGGCAGGTGAATCTATTGAGTAACTATGGAAACAGAACAAACCAGGAACTAAGGAAGTCAAACACTAACAGAATATAATACAAAAACGAATCAAAACCAAAACATGACATGATCCGGGCAATGGACCATAACAGACTGTTATTACTGACGGACAGGTGTCGCGGTGTGACAGCAACCAGCCTCGTAAGAAAACTTTCATCTCCATGGCAACGTCCCTGTCGCTTTCACTCTTTTGCCGCTTTTCAACTAACGCAGGGGTAGGCAACCCAGAACGTTGAAAAGGCCTTTTGGACCCAAATAACACAACGTTGTCAGGCGCCGTTCATATAAAACTTGCGGGCCGCACTAACATTAAACTTTCATATTAAGGTGGCGGCCGCAAAATAACGTCTCGCAGGCCGCAATTGGCTCGCGGGCCGCGTGTCTGAGACCCCTGCTATAGTTCATCAAATTCTCATTTCTAAAAGATATACTTATGGAGTTAGAGGAGTCGCACTGGACTGGTCAATCAGCTATTTACAGCATTATGATGAGATTGATAATTATAGGTCATAATGTATGACTATTGAATGTGGAATTCCACAATGTATTCAGTTTATTTAGGGTATTCAGTAATAAAAGAAAGGTAGAAGTTAGTTTATCCATAAACAATGTGAAAATTGAGAAGGTGTCTGAAAACAGATTTCCTGTGGTTATCTTAGACGAGGAGTTGACATGGATAGCTCATATTTTGCATGTGAAAAATAATAATCTAAAAGCTTATTTATTTTGAACAAGGTTAAATCCAGTTTCCTGTAAAATACAATGTTATATTGCTCAATTATTCTACCTTATTTCAATTATTGTGCAGAAATATGGGGAAATACATCTCACAGCAACATAATGCCTTTATTTCTTTTACAGAAGAGAGTATTATTTTTAAAGTAGGATACAGAGACCACACAAATCCACTCTTCATGAGGTAAGAATTAAAACTAAACAACATTGTAGAATTGCATACTGTATGGATGTTCAAAGCTAGAAATAAAGTTCTTCTTACAAAAGTTATTGGTGTTCACATCTGAAGATGAGAATCACATAAGTATGACTTTAAACATCCAAGAGTGCGAACGCATTTGCTTGTCTCTTGTTGGTGTGAAAACCTCAAAAGTTGCAAGGATATAAAATGATGATGATAATAACAATAATAATTATAGTAACATAATAAAACACTGAATTATAGTAATATAATATATACAAAAATAATAATGATGAAGATGATAATAATATACATGAAAATAAGAATTATAACAATTTAATGATAATAGTATTGAAAAAAAATATAATCACAATAATGATAATAATAATAACAGTAATATTAAAAATAGTAATAATGTATGTGTATGGTGGTCCAGTAGGGACAAACTCTGTCATTCATCCATCCATTTTCTTCCGCTTATCCGAGGTCTAGTTGCAGGGGCAACAGCCTAAACAGAGAAGTCCAGACTTTCCTCTCCCCAGCCACTTCGTCCAGCTCTTCCCGGGGATCTCGAGGGATTCCCAGGCTAGCCGGGAGACATAGTCTTCCCAATGTGTCCTGGGTCTTCTCAGTGGCCTCCTGCCGGTCGGACATACCCTAAACACCTCTCGAGGGAGTTGTTCGGGCGGCATCTTGACCAGATGTCCGAACCACCTCATCTGGCTTCACTCCATTTGAAGGATCAGCGGCTTTACTTTGAGCTCCTCCCGGTTGACAGAGCATCTCACAGTATCTCTAAGGGAGAGCCCCGTCACTCAGCGAAGCAAACTCGTTTTGGCCGCTTGTACCCGTGATTTTGTCCTTTCGGTCATAGCCCGAAGCTCATAACCATTGGTGAGGATGGGAACGTAGATCGATCGGTAAATTGAGATATTTGTCTTCCGGCTCAGCTACTTTTTTACCTCAACGGATTGATTCAGCATCCGCTTTACTGAAGAAGCTGCACCGATCTGTCTGTCGATCTCACAATCCACTCTTCCCTCACTCGTGAACAAGACTCTGAGGTACTTGAACTCCTCCACATGTGGTAAGATCTTTTCCCCGACTCTGAGATGGCATTCCACCCTTTACCGGGCGAGAACCATGGACTTAGCTTGGAGGTGCTGATTCTCATCCCAGTCGCTTCACACTCGGCTGCGAACCGATCCGGTGAGAGCTGACGACCCTGACCCAGGACCACATCATCTGCAAAAATCTGAGATTTAAACCTCCAGCCACAAAACCGGATCCTCTCAACGCCCTGACAGTGCCTAGAAATTCTGTCCATAATAGTTATGAACAGAATTGGGGACAAAGGGCAGCCTCGGCAGAGTCCAACCCTCACTGTAAACGGGTCCGACTTACAGACGGCAAGGCTGATTAAGCTCTGACACTGACCATACAGGGAGCGGACCGCCACAATCAGACAGTCTGATACCTTATACTCTCTGAGCTTTCCCCACAGCACTTCCAGGGGGAAACGGTCGAATGTCTTCTCCAAGTCCACAAAGCACATGCTGACTGGTTGGCCAAACTCCCATGCACCCTCAAGGACCCTGCCGAGAGTATAGAGCTGGTTTACTGTTCCATGACCAGGGTGGAAATCATACGGTTCCTCCTGAATCAGAGGTTTGACTATCCTGCGTAGCCTCCTCTCCAGTACACCAGAATAGACTTTACCGGGTAGGCTAAGAAGTGTGATCCCACGATAGTTCCCCTTCTTAAAGAGAGGAACCACCAACTCGATCTGCCAATCCAGAAGTACCTGGCCTGATGTCCACGTGATGTTGCAGAATCTTGTCAACCAAGACAGCCCCACAGCATCCAAAGCCTTAAGGAAATCGATCTCATCCTTGCTACAGAGGAGCTTTTTAACTACCTCTGTAACCTCAGCAATAGGGAACCCCATAAATGGGAGGGCCCACCACAGATTCCCCAGGCACTGCTTCCTCATAGGAGGACGTGTTGGTCGAATTAAGGAGGTCTTCGAAATATTCCCTCCACAACAGCTGCAGTCGAGGTCAGCAGTACACCATCCTCACCATACACGGTGTTGAAAGTGCACTGCTTCGCCCTCCATAGGCAGAGGATGGTGGTCCAGAATCGCTTCAAAGCAGCCCGGAAATCCTTTTCCATGGCTTCCCTGAACTCCTTCCATGTCCGAGTTTTTGCCTCTGCTACTGCTGACGCCGCACACCGCTTGGCCTGTCTGTACCTGTCAGCTGTCTCTGGAATCCCATGAGCCAAAAGGACCCGATAAGACTCTTTTTTCAGCTTGGCGCCACCCCTCACTGCGGGTTCTGGATTTCCGCCACAACAGGCACCAACCACCTTGCGGCCACGGCTACAATCAACAGCCTCAACAATAGAGGCACGGAACATGGTTTACTTGTACTCAATATCCAGTGCCTCCCTCGTGACACATTCAAAGTTCTTCCGGGAAACTCTATTAGACATTCCCATCAGACCCTCACAATACGTTTTGGGCCTGCCTGGTCTGTCCTCCCCCACCATCGAAGCCAGCTCACCACCAGGTGGTGATGAAAGCTCTGCCCCTCTCTTCACCCGAGTGTCCAAAACATGAGACCGCAAATCCGATGACACAACTACAAAGTCGATCATGGAACTGCGGCCGAGGGTGTGCTGGTGCAAGGTGCACATATGGAAAACCTTTATGTTTTAACATTGTCTTTGTTATGGACAATCTGTGACGAGCACAAAAGTCCAATAACAAAACACCACTCGGGTTCAGATCCAGGCGGCCATTCCTCTGAATCACGCCTCTCCAGGTTTCTCTGTCGTTGAAGTCCCCCAGCAGAACAAGGGGTAACACTCACCAGTACTCCCTCAAGGGAATCCAAAAAGAGCGGGTACTCTGAGCTACTGCTTGGTGTGTAAGCACATACAACAGTCAGGACCTGTCTCCCCACCCGAAAGCGGAGGGTATCTACCCTCTCGTCTACTGGGTTGAAGTTCATTGTGCAGGCTTTGAGCCGGGGGGAAACAAGAATTGCCACACTAGCCAGTCGCCTCTCACTGCGTTAAATGCCAGAGTGGTAGAGAGTCCAGCCCCTATGGAGAGAACTGGTCCCAGAGCCCTTGCTGTGCGTTGAAGTGAGTCCGACTTTATCTAGCCGGAACTTCTCCACCTCGCGCGCTAGCTCTGGGTCCTTCCCTACCAGCGAGGTGACGTTCCACGTCCCAAAAGCTAGCTTAAGTAGCCGAGGATCCGACCGCCAAGTGCCCCGACTTCGGCTTCCGCCCGGGTCACTCTGCACCCAACCTCTGCAGCCCCTCCAATGAGTGGTGAGCCCATTGGAAGGGAACAAACCAGGCTAACACACCAATTACTACTGTGTGATGTAAAGCTGCATGTGAGACGACGATATCATCCAATATACCCTCATGTACTTTTCATCAGACTCATTTACATTTTGCACTGAGAAGCACATTTCAGCATGAACTTTTTTATTTTGCACTGCAGGGAAGAAGATGGCTGCAGGAGTTGATGTGTGAATAAAAAGTAAGTTCACAGAAGTGGATCCAAATATTAAAAATGGCTTACAGTATGCATACAGTATCTCCTTAAAAACAGCCCTGTGATTATTTGCTTCCATCTCCTAAACGGAGGTGTTTATTGTCGCAGCGGTTTGTACTTTGCATCGTTCTTCTGCTCGTAAATGTTTCTACAGCTGCGCCTTCTAAGAACCTTTTTCGTTTTTTTCTGCAATCCGACAGACAAGAGCTTTACCATCAAACCAGCGTCACAGCTTCCACTTTATCGCGCACCTATGTAGCCCCGCCCCCTCACCAGCATTCGCACACGTCATTTGCTCAGAGAAGCATCCTGGTGTTGTACGGAAAAACAAGTAACGAAGATTTACGATTAAAAAAAAAAATCCCGCAAGAATTGTTCTGTAAAAATAACTGGTCCTGTCTTTAAATACATCCATCCATCCATCCATTTTCTACCGCTTATTCCCTTTCGGGGTCGCGGGGGGCGCTGGCGCCTATCTCAGCTACAATCGGGCGGAAGGCGGGGTACACCCTGGACAAGTCGCCACCTCATCGCAGGGCCAACACAGATAGACAGACAACATTCACACTCACATTCACACACTAGGGCCAATTTAGTGTTGCCAATCAACCTATCCCCAGGTGCATGTCTTTGGAAGTGGGAGGAAGCCGGAGTACCCGGAGGGAACCCACGCATTCACGGGGAGAACATGCAAACTCCACACAGAAAGAACCCGAGCCTGGATTTGAACCCAGGACTGCAGGAACTTCGTATTGTGAGGCAGACGCACTAACCCCTCTGCCACCGTGAAGCCCTCTTTAAATACATGTATTTATAAATACATACGGTAAAAAAATAAAAGTGGCAAAATGCTAAATTAAAAGTGGTTTCCAGTTACAGTAATACTCTGTAAAAAGTGGGAGATCAGTCTCCAGAATTCCACCATAAAAAAAAAAAGGTAGTACTTTTTTTCCAAATAAAGTACATTTTCGTAAAAAACAACAACTCTGAGATTTTACGGTAACAAACTGCGAGAATTATACCTTAATTCTAAAAACCCAACAACAGTTGACAGAATTGTACTCTAACAAAATTGCAACGCTGTTTTTCCATTTACAAATATACTGTACATAAACTGTAACACAATGTCCATATTTCGACAGTAATTTTACAGTAGCTACATGCTAATATTTAATTTTAACATCATGGTAGGTTAGCAACACTAGTATAGCTATGTGAGCTACATGCTAACATTAAATTTTAACGTCATGCTAGGTTAGCAACACTAGCATAGTTAGGTTAGCTACATGCTAACATTACATTTTAACATAGTTTTAGGTTAGCAACAACAGAATAGCTATGTGAACTACATTCTAACATTACATTTTAACATCATGATAGGTTAGTAACACTATAATAGAAATGTGAACTACATGTTAACATTAGATTTTAAAATTGTGATAGGGCAAATAACACTAGAATAGCTATGTGAGCTACATGCTAACATTACATTTTAACATAGTTTTAGGTTAGCAACAACAGAATAGTTATGTGAACTACATGCTAACATTACATTTTAACATCATGATAGGTTAGTAACACTATAATAGAAATGTCAACTACATGTTAACATTAGATTTTAAAATTGTGATAAGGCAAATAACACTAGAATAGCTATGTGAGCTACATGCTAGCATTACATTTTAACATCATGCTAGGTTAGCAACACTAGCATAGCTATGTGAGCTATAGGCCAACATTACATTTTACCATCACGCTAGGTTAGCAACACTAACATAGCTTTGTGAGCTACTTGCTAACATTACATTTTAAAATCATGCTAGGTTAGTGACACTAACATAGCTCTGTGAGCTACATACAAAAATTACATGTTAACATCATGCTAAGTTATCAATTCACTGGAATACAACTAAATTATCAAACTTACACTTACCAAATAACTGACGGATAGTTGTCAGTCTGTCATTTTAAGATATGTAGTGAAGCATGTGATTTTAAAAACGCAGTTGTGGGTGTAAAAACTGTCAGAAAGTCATTCCGTGTTTGTTTGTTTTCTCAAAGGCTAGAAAGATTTACTGACATAAATAGTAGATATACATAGTGTATAGATATGTAATATACACGATGCAATCATGCAAATAATCCCAGTTACACCTGCCGTCCTCCATCAGTTGTCCGCCTCCTCCCGTCTCCGTGGCAACGCCGTTTACATGCTATTGATTAACATTAGCGATTTTACATGGCAATTTAGACTTTTCCAAATGTGTTTGAGAAAACTACAAACAAACAGCTGCTGTGAAAAAGGTACAAGAATTAGAGTACAAACACTTTGTAGGACTCAACAAAAGACAAGAAAGGCTCATTCAACCTCATAGCAAAGACTACTTCCTGACTACGGCAACACAAACTAAAATGAGTGCACACTAGCAAAGGTTTTTCATTCACGAGTAAACACTCTGCAGGACTGCTTGTATCGCACATGATACCACACACGAGTAAACACTGTGTAGGACTTCTTGTATCGCACATGATATCAAACACAAGTAAACACTCTACAGGACTGCTTGTATCGCACATAATATCACACAAGTAAACACTGCAGGACTGCTTGTATTGCACATGATACCACACACGAGTAAACACTCTGCAGAACTGCTTGTATCACACATAATATCGTACACGATTAAACACCCTGCAGGACTGCTTAAATCAGACATGATATCACACACAAGTAAACCCTCTGCAGGACTGCCTGTATCGCATATGATATCACATATAAGTAAACACTATGCAGGGCCACTTGTATCACACACAAGTAAACATGCTGCAGGACTGCTTGTATCCCACATGATATCACACACAAGTAAACACTCTGTAGGTCTACTTGTATTGGACATTATATCAAACTCAAGTAAACACTCTGCAGGACTGTTTGTATCACACATGTTATCACACACGAGGAAACACTGCAAGACCACTTGTATCACACATGATATCTCACACACAAGTAAACACCCTGCAGGACTGTTTGCATCGCACATGATATCACACACAAGTAAAAACTGTACAGGACTGCTTGTATCGCACATAATATCACACACAAGTAAACACTACAGGACTGCTTGTATCGCACATGATACCACACACGAGTAAACACTCTGCAGAACTGCTTGTATCGCACATGATACCACACACGAGTAAACACTCTGCAGAACTGCTTGTATCGCACATAATATCATACACGATTAAACACCCTCCAGGACTGCTTAAATCAGACATGATATCACACACAAGTAAACCCTCTGCAGGACTGCCTGTATCGCATATGATATCACATATAAGTAAACACTATGCAGGACCACTTGTGTCACACACAAGTAAACATGCTGCAGGACTGCTTGTATCCCACATGATATCACACACAAGTAAACACTCTGTAGGTCTACTTGTATCGGACATTATATCAAACACAAGTAAACACTCTGCAGGACTGTTTGTATCACACATGGTATCACACACGAGGAAACACTGCAAGACCACTTGTATCACACATGATATCTCACACACAAGTAAACACACCGCAGGACTGCTTGCATCACACATGATATCACACACAAGTAAACACTACAGGACTGCTTGTATCGCACATGATATCACACACAAGTAAACCCTCTGCAGGACTGATTGTATCGCATATGATATCACATATAAGTAAACACTATGCAGGACCACTTGTATCACACACAAGTAAACACTGCAGGACTGCTTATATCGCACATGATACCACACACGAGTAAACACTGAAGGACTGCTTGTATCGCACATAATATCATACGCAATTAAACACCCTGCAGGACTGCTTAAATCAGACATGATGTCACACACAAGTAAACTCTCTGCAGGTCTACTTGTATCGGACATGATATCAAACACAAGTAAACACTCTGCAAGACTGCTTGTATCGCACATGATATCACACACAAGTAAACACTGCAAGGCCACTTGCATCGCACATGATATTACACACAAGTAAACACTCTACAGGACTGCTTGTATCCCACATAACATCACACACAAGTAAACACTGCAGGACTGCTTGTATCGCACATGATATCATACACAAGTAAACACTGCAGGACTGCTTGTATCGCACATGATACCACACACGAGTAAACACTCTGCAGGACTGCTTGTATCGCACATAATATCATACACAAGTAAACACCCTGCAGGACTGCTTGAATCAAACATGATATCACACACAAGTAAAACACTGCAGGACAGCTTGTATCACACATGATATCACAGAGAAGTTAACACTATGCAGGACCACTTGTATCACACACATGTAAACATGCTGCAGGACTGCTTGTATCGCACATGATACCACACACAAGTAAACACTCTGCAGGTCTACTTGTATCGGACATGATATCAAACACAAGAAAACACTCTGCAGGACTGTTTGTATCACACGTGGTATCACACACGAGTAAACACTGCAAGAGCGCTTGTATCACACATGATATCACACACGAGCAAACACCCTGCAGGACTGCTTGTATCGGACGTGGTATCGCACACAAGTAAACACTGCAGGACTGCTTGTATCCCACATGATATCACACACAAGTAAAGACTGCAGAACTGCTTTTATCGCACATGATATCACACATTTCGCATGCAAGCACATACATGATTGTTGATGATATCAGGCAGGATGGAGACACCTCTGGTGAAATTTAAGAACATTCGGAGGAAGAAGAAAGTTTTAGTTGAAAATAAGATCTGAAATGATTTGTGTGAAAGCAGAAGAAAGTGAAAATCAGTTGATGTTAAAGTCAGCAAGGACGATACGTGTCTTGTGCCATCTGTCTTGGCGTCAGCTGCGTGTTGGAACGATATCACTCTGGCCTGGCAGCAGACGATACTCTCATTAGTATTGGCCTGCAGTCATCGAGCAAAGAGCAAGCAAAGCAGCCAAGATATCTTTTGTCTTCACCACCCAACTTGGTCCTATTATTAATATTAGTTATCATTTTTTATAAGTCATCACTTATTATAAGTCATAACTAATCATGAGTCATAACTTATAAGTCAAAACTTATTCTAAATCACAACTTATCATAAGTCATAAGTTATTATGACTTATACTTATAATTATAGTCAAAACCCTTTTATAATCATAACGTATTGTAAGTCATAACTTATAAGGTCTTAAATTATCATAGTTCTAATTTATTGTAGCTTATATATTATTATAATCCATAACTTGAAAGTCGTAAGTTATTATAGTTCATAACTTAAGCGTAATAACTTATGTCATAACTTGTTATAAGTTATAACTTAGAGGTAATAACATTATAGTTCATAACCCATGAGTCATAACGTAATATAGTTTATATCTTATTATAATGCATAATGTATATGTCATAACTTTTTACAAGTCATATCTTATCAGAAATCATAACTCATTAGAGTTCTTAAACTACTATAAGTCATAACTTATAAATCATAACTTATTATAAGTCATAACTTGTAAGTCATGACTTATTGTAAGTCATATCTTACTACGAACCCCGTTTCCATATGAGTTGGGAAATAGTGTTAGATGTAAATATAAACGGAATACAATGATTTGCAAATCATTTTCAACCCATATTCAATTGAATATGCTACAAAGACAACATATTTGATGTTCAAACTGATAAACATTTTTATTTTGCAAATAATTATTAACTTGAGAATTTGATGCCAGCAACACGTGACAAAGAAGTTGGGAAAGGTGGCAATAAATACTGATAAAGTTAAAGGGGAACATTATCACAATTTCAGAAGGGTTAAAACCAATAAAAATCAGTTCCCAGTGGCTTATTTTATTTTTTGAATTTTTTTTCAAAATCTTACCCATCCCGAATATCCCTAAAAAAAGCTTTAAAGTGCCTGAATTTCGCTATCTGTGAAGCCATCGTCCATTTTCCTGTGATGTCATCCAGTGATGCCAATACGGATAGCACAGCAAGATATAGCGACATTAGCTCGGATTCAGACTCGGATTTCAGCGGCTTAAGCGATTCAACAGATTACGCATGCATTGAAACGGATGGTTGGAGTATGGAGGCAGATAACGAAAACAAAATTGAAGAAGAAACTGAAGCTATTGAGCCAATAGCTATTGACGCTATTCGGCCATGTCTGCCTTAGCATCGCCGGTAAAATGTGCAGCCCAACGATCGGACGTTTCGCATCTTGTGACACTGGATCACATAAATCCATCGATTGGTAAGTGTTTGTTTGGCATTAGATGTGGGTGGAGGGAAACGCTGGATGTAAATATAGTTTCAAATGTATATACAGCTAGCTTAAATAGCATGTTAGCATCGATTAGCTGGCGGTCATGCATCGACCAAATATGTCTGATTAGCACATAAGTCAATAACATCAACAAAACTCACCTTTGTAATTTAGTTGACTTTATCGTTGGAAATGCATCTGCAGGTTATCCATACAGCTCTGTGCCATGTCTGCCTTAGCACCGCCGGTAAAATGTGCAGACACTCCGGTACATTCAATGGGGGTCTGGCGGCAGATTTCTTTGACTTTATCGTTGGAAATGCATCTGCTTTGAGTGCCGCAGGATATCCACACAATCTTGCCATCTCTGTAGTAGCATAGCTCTTGTTGGTAAAGTGTGCGCAACAAACGACTGACCATTTCGTCGGCTTTCCCTACACCCTCGTATTTTGAACACATTTCTTGCCACTTTCGCATATTTGGGCCAGTAGTGCAACTTGAATCCCTCTCTGTTAGTGTTGTTACACCCTCCGACAACACACCGACGAGGCATGATGTCTCCAAGGTTCCACAAAATAGTCGAAAAAACGGAAAATAACAGAGCTGAGAGCCGGTGTTTGTAATGTGTTTGAGAAAATGGCGGCTTTATTACCTGGGTGACGTCACGTTCTGACGTCATCGCTCCGAGAGCGATAAATAGAAAGGCGTTTAATTCGCCAAAATTCACCCATTTAGAGTTCGGAAATCGGTTATAAAAATATATGGTCTTTTTTCTCTAACATCAAGGTATATATTGACACTTACATAGGTCTCGTGATAATGTTCCCCTTTAAGGAATGCTCAACGAACACTGATATGGAACATCCCACAGGTGTGCAGGCTAATTGGGAACAAGTGGGTGCCATGATTGGGTATAAAAGCAGCTTCCATGAAATGCTAAGTAATTCACAAAAAAGGATGGGGTGAGGGTCACCAATTTGTAAGTAAATTGTCGAACAGTTTTAGAACAACATTTGTCAAAGAGCTATTGCAAGGAATTTAGGGATTTTACCATCTACGGTTGGTAAAGTCATCAAAAGGTTCAGAGAATTTGGACAAATCACTGCATGTAAGCGATGATATTACAGACCTTTGATCCCTCAGGCGGTACTGCATCAAAAACAGACATCAGTGTGTAAAGGATATCACCACATAGCCTCACCAACACATCATAAAACCACTGTCAGTAACTACAGTTGGTCGCTACATCTGTATGTGCAAGTTGAAACTCTACTATGCAAAGCGAAATCCATTTATCAACAACACCCAGGAACGCCGCCAGCTTCACTTGGCCCAAGCTTATTTAAGATGGTACTGATGCAAAGTGGAAAAGGTTTCTGCGGTCTGACAAGTCCACATTTCAAATTATATTTGGACACTGTGGACGTGGTGTCCTCCGGAACAAAGAGGAAAATAACTATCCAGATTGTTATATGCGCAAAGTTCAAAAGCCAGCATCTGTGATAGTATGGGGGTGTATTAGTGCCAAAGTAATGGGTAACTTACACATCTGTGAAGGCACCATTAATGCTGAATGGTCCATACAGGTTTTGGAGCAACATATGTTGTCATCCAAGCAACGTTATCATGGACATTCTCGCTAGCTTTTCACACTAAGCCATTTGTTCATTCCAGCTCTCATGCTGCATGTTTTGTTTTACTCTTTTATGTGCCTACTTGCCAGTTTTAGTTCTCATTGTTTATATCCTAGCTTTTATGCTAGCGTCTTTTGTTTGCCTTTTCTTAGCTCCAGTATTTTTGTTTTCTAGCACCTTTTGTTATTCAAATAAATAGTTAAACCTTACCTTTGCTGTGTTCTATTTCGACGCATCCTCGAGGGAATCGAACCCGGCACTACAATGCCGAACAGACGTAACAATTCTATCTGCGTTGGCCCTGTGATGAGGTAGCAACTTTTCCAAGGTGTACGCCGCCTTCCGCCCGAATGCAGCTGAGATAGGCTTCAGCAGCCCCTGCCACCCCAAAAAGGGACAAGCGGTAAAAAATTGATGTATGGATGGATGGATAACTGATCATAAATCATAACTTTTACCCCTGTGTTACATGGCCCTTCCTTTTAACAACACTCAGTAAACGTTTGGGAACTAAGGAGACACATTTTTGAAGTAGAATTATTTCCCATTCTTGCTTGATGTTGTTCAACAATCTCCCTTCTGCTATTTTAGGTGTAATACTGCACCACACATTTTCAATGGGAGACAAGTCTGGACTACAAGCAGGCCAGTCGAGTACCCACACACGTTTACTATGAAGCCAAGCTGTTGTGACGCCCCTGCGGATATAAGCAGGGGCGTCAATGATAAAGTTGCTTGGATGGCAACATATGTTGCTCCAAAGCCTGTATGTACCTTTCAGCATTAATGGTGCCTTCACAGATGTGTAAGTTACCCATGACTTGGCCAAAAATACACCCCAATACCATCACATATGTTGGCTTTTCAACTGTGCACCTGTAGCAGTCCGGATGGTTCTTTTCCTCTTTGGGCCGGAGGACACCACGTCCACAGTTTCCAAAAACTATTTGAAGTGTGGACTCATCAGACCACAGAAGATTTTTCCACTTTGCATCAGACTAAGCGAAGCTTTTCTGGGTGTTGTTGATAAATGGCTTTGGCATTGCATAGTAGAGTTTTAACTTGCACTTACAGATGTAGCGACCAACTGTAGTTACTGACAGTGGGTTTTTTAAGTGTTCCTGAGCCCACGTGGTGATATCCTTTATACACTGATGTGGCTTTTTGATGCAGTACCGCCTGAGGGATCAAAGGTCCGTAATATCATGGCTCACATGCAGTGATTTCCCCAGATTCTCTGAACCTATTGATGATATCACGGCGTGTGGATGGCGAAATCCCTAAATTATTTGCAATAGCTGGTTGAGAAATGTTGTTCCTAAACAATTTGCTCAGGCCTTTGTTGACAAGGTGGTGACCCTCGCCCCATACTTGTTCGTGAATGACTGAGCATTTCATGGAAGCTGCTTTTATACCCAATCATGGCATCCACCAGTTCTTAATTAGCCTGTTCACCTGTGGGATGCTCCAAATAAGTCTGATAAGCATTCCTCAACTTTCTCAGTCTTTTTTGCTACTTGTGCCAGATTTTTTTAAACATGTTGCAGGCATTAAATTCCAAATGAGCTTTACCATTTCGAACATTAAATATCTTGTCTTTGCAGTCTATTCAATTGAATATAAGTTGAAAAGGATTTGCCAATCATTTATTCTGATTTTATTTACCATTTACAGTACACAACGTGACAACTTCACTGCTTTTGGGTTTGGTATGTACATATACATTCCTGGTCAACAGTTTACATACACTTCTAAAGAACATAATGTCATGGCTGTCCTGAGCTTCCAATAATTTCTCCAACATTAGTTTTTGTGATAGAGTGATTGGAGCACATATAAAAAAAACATTTATGAAGTTTGGTTCTTTTATGAATTTATTATGGTTCTACTGAAAATGTGAGCAAATCTGCTGGGTCTAAAGTATACATACAAAAATGTTAATATTTGGTTACATTTCCCTTGGCAAGTTTCACTGCAATAAGGCACTTTTGGTAGCCATCCACAAGCTTCTGGCAAGCTTCTGCTTGAATTTTTGACCAATACTCCTAGAAAATTGGTGCAATTCAGCTAGATTTGTTGGTTTTCTGACATGGACTTGCTTTTTCAGCATTGTCCAGACATCAAGACTTTGGGAAGGCCATTCTAAAACATTAATTGTAGCCTGATTTAGCCATTCCTTTACCACTTTTGACATGTTTTGGGGGTCATTGTCCTGTTAGGACACCCAACTGCGCCCAAGACCAAACCTCCGGGCTGATGATTTTAGGTTGTCCTGAAGAATTTGAAGGTAATCCTCCTTTTTCATTGTCCAATTTACTCTCTGTAAAGCACCAGTTCCATTAGCGGAAAAACAGCCCCAGAGCATGATACTACCACCACCACCGTGCTTGACGGTAGGAATGGTGTTCTAGAGAATAAAGGCCTCACCTTTACTCCTCCAAACATATTTCTGGGGTACTGTGGCCAAACAGCAAAATTTGTGTTTCATCTGACATCACATGGACCAAGATAAGACCTTCTGGAGGAAAGTTCTGTGGTCACATGAAACAAAAACTGAGCTGTGTGGCCACAATACCCAGCAATATGTTTGTAGACATTATTGGAAACTCAAGACAGCCATGACATTATGTTCTTTACAAGTGTATGTAAACTTTTGACCACGACAGTATATATATATATATGACCACGACAGTATATATATATATATATATATATATATATGTTAGCAGTGTGAAGAACAGCATATGTATATATATATATATATATATATATATATATATATATATATGCTGTTCTTCACACTGCTAACATGAACTTCATGCAAAAAAACAAGAATGTTCTTTTTCCTTTTCTCATCTCCTACTTATGCTAACACGTTAATGTTCTCTCAGGCGAAAGAAGCCACATAACCTTTGACCCTGCGCCGAGTGGTTGCTGATTGAAACGCATCCTGACATTTTCCGACCTCATCACATTAGCGAGCGTGTGAGGTCACATGACACGCCACCTTTGCCCGGAAATGAGCACATTGCTCACTGCTCCATCATGGAGAAACAGGAGATAGACCTGAGTGACCATCACCTGCATTTGTACACCTTGTGACTATCACCCATCCATCTACACACCTGAGTGACCATCACCCATCTACACACCTGTTTCTTTCTTCTTTTGCTCCGGCATATTTTTGCCCCCATGAGCTTCTTTACTTCCTCTGCAAAACATGGATAATGCTAACGCTAACGTGACGTTTACTCCAAAGAAAAGACAAAGTGTGGTCAGCGGTTTGGTTTTGTGGCAACAGGCGTGGAACAAATGGCTGAACGCCGCAATGTTTCTTTCAAGAAGGCGGGCAGCAAAAGAAACGTATTGCTATGGGTTACACTCCTGCTGCCTCTCATGTTGCTGCCTGCTCTGTTGAGCGCACCTCAGGCCACATCCACAGGCCACGTCCACAGGCCACGTCCACAGGCCACGTCCACAGGCCACGTCCACAGGCCACGTCCACAGGCCACGTCCACAGGCCACGTCCACAGGCCACGTCCACAGGCCACGTCCACAGGCCACGTCCACAGGCCACGTCCACGGGCGTTCCCTCTCAGCTGCGGTTGCGCCTCCGCGAGGCTGCAAGCAATCTCCAATCAAGACACATGCCCTTGATGAGAGACCTGCCTTCATAAGCCAGCGCCTCTTTGGATCCAGTGCCAGAACGTAGCTTCTCGTACCCGTACAGTAGGCCAATAGGTTTCCAGCCTTCTCACATGTGCAAATCCTTTATCAGTGTTCCCTCCCTGTCAGGTTCATCATGTCTCGTGTTGTGTCGTCCTTCAGCTTCCCGTCGTCTTTCCTTGTCGTCAAGCTGTGTCTGGTCTCCCTGGATCCCCTCTGGACTTTCTCTTTCCTCTCTGGACTTCGCCCTCACGTCTGCCCATCGACGACACTGCCTCGCCTCCTGACCTTCCGTCTGTCTTTTGACTTCCAAGCGTTGCTTTGCCCTCTTTGGACTTCCTCCCCCGATCTCAACATCCGCTGGTAACCCCTCGCATATAATACACACATATAGTCACACTTCATATATTTGGGTTACACACACACCTCACGTACTTGCCAATAAATACGCTGACAGATAACGTGGTCACTGTAGTCTTCTTCTCCCGCTGCCCAGTACGTTCTTGCCATGGCAGAACCAGACAGCAATGACATAGCACGACCCCTGCTCTTCTCCCGGGCTCCACACCCCCCACCGTTGCCGCCATGCAGACAGCATTTCAGCAGCACCAAGAGTGTTTTTGTTTTCTGAAACGCAAACTTGAGGCTACATTCGCCAACCTGTTGGCTCGGCTTGACACAATCTCCCCGAGCACTTTCGCTCTGCCGGCGCTTGAACGAGCCACCATCGACTACTGGAAACTCAACTTCATCACATCAACAACTGATATCCTCTACCCCTCATCAGCTTCTCCTTCGAGCCCCTTGCCCCAGCGACCGTCTTCACCCAACTGGATCTTTGCAATGCTTACCATCTCATCCTGATTAGGTAGGTAGGTAGGTAGTTTTTTATTGTCATTGCACAAGTACAACAAAACTTTGTTTTCAGCACAAACCCATTCAATATTAGACAAACAAACAGTGTACAGGGTTACAGAACAGGAATGCTGATGGGCCGCCACAAGGTGCCCCGTAAAAGATGAGAAAATGTAAATGCTGCGGAAGGATGAGTAAAAAAACATACAATCTGGACTGGGCTCCTAAGAGTGGGAAAAAAAACCTTCATAGCAAAGCACATATACATATTACAACATACATCACAAGATATCTAGCAACAGAGGGGAGAGAGCGGGGGGCCATGGTGCCCGCTGCAGCTCTCAGGCACTGCCCATCCGTCCATCACTCCTATGGGATTTGCATCAAGGGCGTTGAATTAGGGTTGGGGTATGTGTGTGTGGCGTATATTTTTTGTGGATGCATGTTTGTGTATAAGCCTGCAGTATGTCTCTGTTCCGCGGACTTGATGTTGTGCAGTCAAAGTCAACAACAACAGGTGTGTGTGTCCATGAGAGACAAGAAGGGAGTCTTCGCCGCTTTGTTCTTCGGGAGAGCCTCGAAGCCAGGGAAACAATCCACGTTAGAATGTTTTGTAAGTGAATGACAATAAAATGAGCTTTTTACTCTAATTTGTCTATGACTGATCCTCAAAATCCTGTGGGGCAGACAGTCCGATGTGATCCAAACCCCAAGAGTGTTCACAGTTCTTCCCGCATCCTGCAATCATTTGTGGCAGCTTTGGGGTACTTTGAAGACTGCCAGCAACTTCCAATTTGTCGACAAACCAGAGCAACGCTTACTCCAATCAGCAGATGTCCTGTTGTCATAATTTCGAATAGGTAGATATCTTCACATCCTTGACTAAATCGGTCGGTAGGCACGCGGCACTCTTCCTTCTCCCAAGAGTCCGTCGTGTGTCCAGCAACAACCGTTCCATCACGACAAGAAGGTTCCCCCAAACCCAAGATCTTGTCAATTTCATTGAAGCCAGTTAAAAAGTTCCAATGTTTAGATTTGAAAACCAGTGCAAAAAGAGGCAACAAAAAATATAAGACAAGACAAGACAAAGAAGCAAGCAGGAGAGATAAGGGAGAAGAGAGGGAAGCATCCACCCTCAATGAGTGCCACTGAGAAAGTGAAAGGGACGAGTGGAAGACAACCTTTAACACACAACCAGGGACATTAAAGTACCGGGTCATGCCTTTCGGCCTGACTAACGCCCTAACCGTATTCCAGGCATTAGTGAAGGACGTACTGCGGGATATGCTCGAGCGATTTGTGGTCGTTTTCTCACAACCTTCAGGAACATCAGCAGCACTTCCGCCTGGTCCTCCAGTTCCTCCATGAAAACCACCTATTCGGTGAAGCAGAGAAGTGCAAATTCCACTCCTCTTCAGTCAACTTCCTTAGGCACATCATCGAGAGGAATAACATCCGGGCCGACCCCAAGAAAGTCAAGACAGTTGTGTAATGGCCACAACCAATTTTTTTTACGAAACTCAGAAGGTTCCTGGGCTTTGCAGGATTCTACCACCACTTTATCCTGAACTTCAGTAAGGTAGCCACACCTCTCCACGCGCTAACCTCAACCCTTACAGCTTTTGTGTGGACCAAGGAGGTCGATCTCGTGTTCCAGAGCTTCAAGAGGAGTTTCAGCTCCGCTCCCATACTGGTGCATCCCGATCCAGACAAGCCTTTCACGGTGGAAATACATGCTTCATACTCCGGTAATTGGGCGGTGTTGTCCCAACAATCCGGGGAGAACAATGTATTGCACCCATGTGCATTTTTTTCTAGACGCCTCTCCACGGCCAAAAGGAACTATGATGCGGGGAACAGCTAGCTGTTGGTCGTCTACAATGTGCTGTTTGAGTGAAGACACTGGCTGGAGGGGGCCAAACATCCATTAATCCTGACCGACCACGGCAACCTCATCCACAGTTGCTCTGCCAAGAGACTTAATGACAGGCAAGCCCGCTGGGCGCAATTCTTTTGCCATTTCAACTACACTCTTACCTACAGACTTGGTTTGTGAAATGGCAAGGCGGACACTCTTTCTCAATGCTTCTCTGGGGAACCCACCTGTAAGCCTACGGCAAAGACCATCCTTCCCCCTGCTCGCACCATTGGAACGGTAATCAAGGGCCTGGTCAAGACGGGCCTACGCGCTGACCCTGGTACCGGAGGCAGATCCCTGAGCAGACTTTTCATCCCGCAACCTCTAAGGGCTAATGTACTAGACTGGGTACACTCGAGTTTGCCTACCTGTCATCCCGAAATCCACAAGTCACTATCAATCATTCGACGCCGTTTCTGGTAGCCCTCCATGGAGGCAGATACCCGTGAGTTTCTCGCTGCATGCAGCGTCTGCGCCCGGAACAAGGCAGGCCACAGTCCTCCATGTGGTCTGGTGTGCCCGCTTCCCATCCCTAGTCGACCGTGGTTCCACATCGCCCTCGACTTCATCACTGGACTTCACATCTCAAAAGGTAACACCACGATCCTCACTATCATCGACAGATTCTCCAAGGCTGTCCACTTTGTGCCCTTGCCCAAGTTCCCATCCTCAGCCGAGACCACTGACCTGCTTGTTCAGTGTTCAGAATCCACGGGATTTCCACTGACATTGTGTCTGATCGTGGCCCCCAATTAATTTCCCGGGTCTGGCAAGCCTTCTGCCACAGTCCTCCCGACTTCCGGCTACCAACCTCAGAGCAATGGTCAAGAGCAATGGTCGGGGCAACCACGGGGTGGAGACCATGCTGTGCTGTATGGCTGCTCAAAAACCCAACTCATGGAGTAAATTCGTTCCCTGGGTGAAGTACTCCTTCATTTCAATGAACTGTGCAGGTACTGGTATGTCCCCATTTGAATGCTGTCTAGGGTTTCAACCCCCTTTGTTTCCCTCCCAGGAGATTGAAGCAGCAGTTCCTTCCACCGGAGCCCACCTGAGGCGCTGCTGCAGAGTGTGGAGGTTTGCCCACGCTGCCCTGCTAAGGGCCAACTGTCGTCACATCCCTGCACCAGACTACTACTTATTCCTGTTTCAACTTTTTACCAGTGAAACAATAACATGAAAACAAACTTATTCCTGTTTCAACTCTTTACCAGTGAAACATCCATCCATCCATTTTCTACCGCGTATTCCCTTTTGGGGTCGCGGGGGGCGCTGGCGCCTATCTCAGCTACAATCGGGCAGAAGGCGGGGTACACCCTGGACAAGTCGCCACCTCATCGCAGGGCACCAGTGAAACAACAACATAAAAACAAACATATTCCAGTTTCATTCTTTAGTAGTGTAACAAGAGCATAACAACACACTTATTCCAGTTTCAACTCTTGACCAGTGTAACAAGAACATAGCATCACACATATTCCTGTTTCAACTCTTTACAAGTGTAACAAGAACATAAAAACATATGTATTCCAGTTTCAACTCCTTACCAGTGTAACAAGGACATAACAACAAATATATTGCAGTTTTAACTCTTTACCAGTGCAACAAGAACATAACAACACACTTATTCCAGTTTCAACTATTTACCAGTGTAACAACAACATAACAACACACACATTTTTAGTTTAAACTATATAACAGTGTAACAAAAACAAAACAAACTTATTCCAGTTTTAACTCTTTACCAGTTTAAAAATAAGATAACATGATATTCATTCCAGTTTCAACTCTACCAGTGTAACAATAACATAACAACAAACTTATTCCAGTTTCAACTCTTTACCATTGTAACAAGAACATAACAACACGCTTGTTCCAGTTTCTACTCTTTACCAGTGTAAAAAGAACATAACAACAAATGTATTCCAGTTTCAACTCTTTACCAGTGCAACAAGAACATAACAACACACTTATTCCAGTTTAAACTCTTTACCAGTGTAACAAGAACATAACAACACACACATTTTTAGTTTAAACTATTTACCAGTGTAACAAAAACATAACAAACATATTCCAGTTTCAACTCTTTACCAGTTTAAAAATAACATAACATGATACTTATTCTAGTTTCAACTCTACCTGTGTAAAAAGAAAATAAAAACAAACGTATTCCAGTTTGAAGTCTTCACCAGTGTAACAAGAACATAATAACTAACTTATTCCATTTCAAACTCTTAACCAAGGACACGGATGTAGAACAACAAACTTATTCCAGTTTAAACTCTTTACCAGTGTAACAAGAACATAACAACAAATTTATTCCAATATCAACTCTTTAACAGTGTAACAATAACATAAAACCAACCTATTCCAGTTTCAACTCTTTACCAGTGTAACAAGAACATAACAACAAACGTATTCCAATATCAACTCTTTAACAGTGTAACAATAACATAAAAACAAACTTATTCCAGTTTTAACTCTTTAACAGTGTAACAAGAACATGAAAACACAATTATTCCAGCATGTGAAACTAAACAAATAGGAAAATGCTAACAGTAAGATGCAGCGTCAGTTCCAACTACTAGTTTTCTAATCAATCAAAGAGAAACTTGCTATGTATTAATCTATAATTTATATTCAGTTGTTCCTTTGAAAATTCAGAAGAAATCAGAAAAACAAATTTTTTGGTGGCAAATCGCCCCGGCCGTTAACTTAGCATGATGTTAAAATTTAGTGTTAACATGTACCTTACATTGGTAGGCTAGTGTTGCAAACCTGGCATGATGTTAACATGTCATGTTAGCATGTAGCTCACATAGCTATGCTAGCTTTGCTAACCTTGCATAAGCTATCATGTAATGTTATTATGTAGCTCACCTAGCTATGCTAGTGTTGCTAACCTAGGATGATGTTAAAATGTTATGTTTTCATGTAGCTCACATAACTACGTTAATGTTGCTAACCTAGCATGATGTTAAAATATAATGTTAGCATGTAGCTCAAATAGCTATGCTAGTGTTGCTAACCTAGCATGATGATACAATGTAATGTTAGCATGTAGCTCACATAACAATGCTAATGTTGCTAACCTAGCATAATGTTGAAATATAATGGTAGAATGTGGCTCACAAAGCTTTGCTAGCCCTGCTAACCTAGCATGATGTTAAAATATAATGTTATTATGTAGCTCACATAACTATGCTATTGTTGCTAACCGAGGATGATGTTAAAATGTAATGTTTTCATGTAGCTCACATAACTACGTTAATGTTCCTAACCTGGCATGATTTTGAAATATAATGTTAGCATGTAGCTCACATAGCTATGCTAGTGTTGCTAACCTAGCATGATGATACAATGTAATGTTAGCATGTAGCTCAAATAACTATGTTAATGTTGCTAAACTAGCATGATGTTAAAATATAATTTTAGCACGTAGCTCACATTGCTATGCTAGTGTTGCTAACCTAGCATGAAGATACAATATAATGTTAGCATGTAGCTCACATAACAATGCTAATGTTGCTAACCTAGCATAATGTTAAAATATAATGTTAGCATGTAGCTCACACAGCTTTGCCATCGCTGCTAAGCTACCATGATGTTCAAATGTAATGTTAAAATGACTTAAGTTGCCAAAAAATGAAAGTAACAAAACACTCTCTTTAAAAGGGTTGAAAAGCTTTCATGAGAGGCCAATAAAGTGGTCCAGATGATGGCAGTAGAACATAAAGTACTGGTGTCAGTGTCAGCTGGCAGTAAACATGAATATCACAAATGCAGATGGTGCAACCTTAGCTGCGATGGTCCATCAGGACTTTTAGGACACATTTGTCTCCCACGTCCACTCCAAGTTCTGGAGTGTTATCGCCCAGCAGCGTCTGTGCAGCCACCTTTCTGCTGCGTGCTCGTCCTCCAATAAAACATGCTGAGTTATGACGAGGGGGCTTGTAAAAGAAAAATAAAGTTAGTTGCCGCATACCGCGAGAGTAGCGACCTGCCTGCCGTTACTTTTTATCGCAGCCCATTGGAGTCACAACATTTATGCCTCGGATTTCTAGCAGCATGGAGGCTAGCGTCAACGTAGCATCAACACGTGTTTACATCAAGAGGCCTTTTTTGTTACTTGTTAGCATTCTTCGCATCAGAATAATTCACTTTCAATCCGACTAGTTAGGATGTGTAATTGTCACGGCATCATCATCACAGCCAGCTAATGCACATTAGTGTGCTAACTGCTTAGCAAAAATTTAATAAAAAAATGTACTCTGATATTTTCTCCACATGTTACTTTTGTTGTTTGTTTGACAAGTAACTCGTTTGAAAGTTAAGTAGTTGGTAAGTTGGTGAACTAGTTGGTAAACAAAATGTCACGGCCAGGGCGCATTCCATTGCGCCTTTATCTTTGCGCTCTCGCTCCGCTGAGGGCGTGCCTCTTCGTGCTTGCAGACAATCTGCATTCAGCGCCCCTGTCTGAGATGAGCGAGCTGTCTTCATAAGCCCGCACAACCTGCCATGCCGGGCCGGAATATAGTCTTCTGTACCGTAAGCCGATACCCACCTCTCTCTGCCCCCTCCCCCCTTGTGTTTCATTGTTCTTCCTTGTCGTCCTCCCCAGCAATCTGCCTTCGTCCCTGCGTGATCGAACTGTGGACTTTGGACTGCCACCCTCGATCCTCGACCCCTCGCATGGATACGGGCTCTGACGCCTCTCGCTCGCCTGCCCCACAGACTGCCTTCACGCCTTGTTCCTCCTCTCGAGTCAACACTTCTGGTAAAGACTCAGCAATTAATTCCTACACATAGTCTTACACCATACACACTCTTGGATTTTACCTCACACCATTGTCTAGTTAATTAAATTTTATTGTTCATTATTTATTATATAGTTTATATATACATTTTATGAATACATCGAGCAATATGGCTCCCCGGTGTCTTTGACGTCATCTCCCCTTAGTCAAACCATAACACAAAATAAGTCAAAAAGTATTAAAAAAAACTGATAAATAGATTGTGCAGTGATAAAAGAAACAATGAAATACAATAGTAAATAATCAGAGTAAATAAAATTGGAATAAATATAAATTTAAATAACTTAAAAACATGACTCACACATGAATAGATGAATAAGTAACATGTCCATTCATCCATCCATCCATCCATTTTGTACCGCTTATTCCCTTTGGGTTGCGGGGTGCGCTGGCCTACAGTCGGGCGGAAGGCGGCATACACCCTGGACAAGTCGCCACCTCATCGCAGGGCCAATTAGGGCAAATTTAGTGTTGCCAATCAACCTATCCCCAGGTGCATGTCTTTGGAATACCCAGAGGGAACCCACATGCAAACTCCACACAGAAAGATTGAACCCAGGACCTTCGTATTGTGAGGCAGACGCATTAACCCCTCTTTCACCGTGTTGCCCTAAGTAACATGTACAAACGTATTATTGATAAATAAATGCAGTTTAAAGATTGGACTTTAAATGATTAATGATCAATAAATGCAGCATTTGAGGAACACACATGGCTGCAGTTGTGTGACACAAAGTATGCAATAATCCAGGAGAGCAGAAAGCAGGTAAGATGATTTTAATTTCATCAAAGTAACAGAAATAAACAGAAAGCAGTCTTGCATGGAGATGTTCCCAACATGGTTTTAACTTCCAGCACTGAGGAGTGACACGTTTCCAGTGAGGGTTGGACTCCGCCAAGGCTGTCCTTTGTCACCGATTCTGTTCATAACTTTTATGGACAGAATTTCTAGGCGCAGTCAAGGCGTTGAGGGGTTCCGGTTTGGTGGCCGCGGGATTAGGTCTCTGCTTTTTGCTGATGATGTGGTCCTGATGGCTTCATCTGGCCAGGATCTTCAGCTCTCACCGGACCGGTTCGCAGCCGAGTGTGAAGCGACCGGAATGAGAATCAGCACCTCCAAGTCCGAGTCCATGGTTCTTGCCCGGAAAAGGGTGGAGTGCCATCTCCGGGTTGGGGAGGAGACCCTGCCCCAAGCGGGTGAGTTCAGGTACCTAGGAGTCTTGTTCACGAGTGGGGGAAGAGTGGATCGTGAGATCGACAGGCGGATTGGTGCGGCGTCTTCAGTAATGCGGACGTTGTACCGATCCGTTGTGGTGAAGAAGGAGCTGAGCCAGAAGGCAAAGCTCTCAATTTACTGGTCGATCTACGTTCCCATCCTCACCTATGGTCATGAGCTTTGGGTCATGACCAAAAGGATAAGATCACGGGTACAAGCGGCCGAAATGAGTTTCCTCCACCGGGTGGCTGGGCTCTCCCTCAGAGATAGGATGAGAAGCTCTGCCATCCTTGAGGAGCTCAAAGTAAAGCTGCTGCTCCACCACATCGAGAGTACCCAGATGAGGTGGCTCGGGCATCTGGTCAGGATGCCACCCGAACGCCTCCCCAGGGAGGTGTTTAGGGCACGTCCAACCGGTAAAAGGCCACGGGGAAGACCCAGGACACGTTGGAAAGACTATGTCTCCCGGCTGGCCTGTGAACGCCTCGGGATTCCTCGGGAAGAGCTAGACGGGCTGGGGAGTGGGAAGTCTGTGCTTCCCTGCTTCGGCTGCTGCCCCCGCGACCCGACCTCGAATAAGCGGAAGATGATGGATGGATGGGCACTGAGGAGTGCTCGAGTGAAACATAAATAGGCATATGTTGATTGACAGCAGGTGTGAACCGCTGCCAATCAACGGAAAGAGAGAAACATCAGTGCTCCGTGAATTGAAATAGGAAATACAACAATATAAGAGCACTGAACAGGAAGTGAATACAAAAACACGAAAAACTAACAGAAATGAAGTGACAGATTGTCACAAGCATATTGCTTAGTATTGTTGAAATTGACCCACATGTTGGTGACTCATTTTATGATCAAATTTAACATTGTTGCATTTTTATTGTTGTTCATTTGTATGTCGGAAATGGCATACAGAAGTTAACGATGTTAGCTCGAGTTGCTGTGTAGCCAGCTTAGCCTTTCACTGTAATTCAATAAACTGATTTTCCTCTAAACAAATGTGAATTGGATCGGTGCCTACTGTGTTTGGCACTGGACCCGTTTTTTACACAATCTGTTGGTACGTTAGCCATGTAGCTCGTAGCCTAGCTTATAGCCTTTAGCCTATTGTTTACTAGTGTTCAAAGCAGCAGCAGTAACAAGTATCAACACGATATGGAACAGAAAAGCATTTTATTTTATTGTCGATAGTCACATGACACAACAAACCACGCGAGCCGTTCGCTATATTCCAAACAGTCTTAGCAAAACAAAACAAAAACAACAACTAGAAAACGAAGCGTATCAGGAGGCAGACAAAAAGTGGCCGGAAGATAAAATCTTTGCAAAATGTTGACTTTATTTGTTGTGTGACCACATTGAAGTCGAATCAAATCCTAATTTGACCTTTTCAGACAAGACTAGCTCCAATAACTGTATTTCCGCTTGAAGGAAGTCTAAAGGTGGCGTGTTTGTTTTTCCGTTAACGAGCATGTTGACACGCGCTGGCTAATTAGTCATTAGTGAAAATGAATATTAATGTGCATTTTGACATGAAAGTGCTTGTGTGGGCTCCTTCATCGCTGCCATGCTCACCATTTTACATTATGTCCCTTTTTCAAAGATGAAATGTCACATCTTCAAGTCATTGTGATGACTTGTTGTCATCCCAGTAGCTTCTGTTGCCATGGAAACCTTACAATGATGTCAAAGTAAAACTGTTCTTTAAATTTCTTTTTTCATAATGCCTGTCATTCACAATCTTTATGAGAAACAAAAGACAAAAGTTGTATTTTTGGCATTGTAATGTATGATAATGAACCAACAAACAAACAAAAATATTATTGATATTATTGAGTGAATGTCTAAACATTCACATAATAATAATAATAATAATAATAATAATAATAATAATAATAGTGATGAACAGGTGCTTTTCCGTGTAGAATCTGTGAATGTTTGGACATTCACACAATAATAATAAGAAGAAGAAGAAGAAGAAGAATAATACCAATAATAAAATAAAATAAAAATAATATTCAATTAAATATTTTTGGTGTATAATATTATATAAGTGAATGTTTGGACATTCACACAGTAATAGTAATAATACTACTACTAATAATAATAATAATAAGAAGAAGAAGAAGAAGAAGAATAGTAATAATAAATAGTTGATGTTTTGGTATACAATCTTATGTGTGCGAATTTTTGGACAGTCACACAATAATAATAATAATAATAATAATAATAATAATAAATAGATAATACTTCATTATCGCTGTCAGTCAAACAGATCACCTTTGGCCAAACAGGAAGTCCATGTAAGGTATTAATGCTGCTAAATAGTGGTGTCTAACCTTGCAGTATTCCAGTGTTTGCAATCAATAGAAGGTCAGCGCCTGTTTCTGATATAAATAGAAGGACATTATTTCCTCTTATCCGCCGCCCAGCGTGCTTCCATTGATTGAAACGTCGCACGGCAACTGCACGGACAATCGAGGGGAAGAATATTATTCTTGTTTTGCTCTCCCTAACTCGTCCTCCACTGCTGCACGGCACGAAGACGCCATGTTGCACGTCCACGTGACGCTATAACGTGCCTTCTACCTCCAACAGGGATCGGAAAACCGAAAGTTAACATAACGTATGTGTTGGAGCAGCTATTACTTTCCTGACACTTTTAAACTAACACGGAATAATGTGTGCGTGCCTGTGGGGAAGAAGCACATTTTGTTTGTGTTATAAAATGCAATATTTTTCCCAAACATGTTTAAAAGTGGAATATTTGATGTGAGCCCTAAATATGTTGACAACTCTCATTAGCAACAATCATTTTTATCCATTATTATTTTTTCAGCAATGACAGTGGGAAGTGTGCAACTTTGAAAAATGGATAATGGCCCATTCATTTTCAGTGGGAAAAATTACCTGGAAAAACGGGAATTCTGGGTAATATGGGTTTTTTTTGTTGTTTTTTTTTTTACTTTTTGGGAGATTCAACGATTCTGAGCCAAACATGAAATGATTCCGATCGGATGAAAACTTTGGGCTGTGGAGCACGGCATAATTTTGCAGTGGAATAATAATAATAATAATGATAATAATAACAATAATAATAATAATAATAATGATAACAATAACAAGAATATAACAATAATGATGATAGTAATAACAATAATATAATAACATTAATAATAATAATATTAATTGTAATAATAATATTAATTGTAATAATAATAATAATAATAATCAGCATCAAGGGTTGGAATTTGGGGTTAAATTACCAAAACTATTCCCGGGCGCAGCCACCGTTGCTGCTCATTGCTCCCCTCACCTCTCAGGGGGTGATCAAGGGTGATGGGTCAAATGCAGAGAATAAATTCCCCACACCTCAAGTGTGTGTGACAATCATTGGCACTTTAACTTTTTAAAAATAATAATAATTATAATAAAATATAATAACAATGACAATACACAATAATAATGATAATAAAAATAACAATAATAATTTAATAATAATATTAAGAATATTATAATAGATCATTTTAGTGTCGACTATTATTTGTGTGAATGTTGGGACATTCACATAATAATAATAATAATAATAAGAAGAAGAAGAAAAAATATATGATTTCTGGGTGTAGAATCTTATGTGTTTCAATGTTTGAACATTCACACAATTAAGATAAAAATAAAAGTGGGTTAGATTATGCGCAGCAAGTTTATTTTAGAATACAACTTTCATGCAAGACAAGTCAACATACTTTACACATGTATGACTCATGATTCTAAACACCAGCAGGTGGGTAAAATCATTGAAAATATGCAATCATCATAAATAATCCATCCATCCATTTTCTACCGCGTATTCCCTTTTGGGGTAGCGCGGGCGCTGGCGCCTATCTCAGCTACAATCGGGCAGAAGGCGGTGTACACCCTGGACAAGTCACCACTTCATCGCAGATCATCATAAACAAAATATCAATATTTAATCTAACTGGTTGGTGACCTGTAAGTGAAAGTTAATGTGTTTAGTTGTGATAGTTGACCATATATTGATAAAAATGGTACTGCTTTTACAACTTTTCATTTAAAATCTAATAATTCATATTTTAGTATGCTGCCCCTCCAACTGTCATTTAAACATTTTTACCCATTTGACCAATGGCACTTTAAAAGTATTTTTTTCTGTTACTACAGTCAATATTAGTGTTATTACATTTCACTTGTTTGCTCTTTTGTTTCACTTTTTTTTTTTCTTCACATTTTAAATAGTATTTCTAGAATGTTCCGCCTTTGTTTTCAGGACTTCCATTTTGCTGAGAGAAGACAAAATATTTCTGAGAAGTCCAACGTCATCAGCCAGGAAGTGTTTGTTTCTAAAGTTCATCACTCAAACAAAAATGATTGGCAATCACCAAATAAGTGCTTTTATTTTGAGTGGGAACAATCAGCAGCTTGTTTTGAAGAATAAAGCAGGAAGTGGGAATCACTTTGACATGTCCGACAGACAGTCCTCTTCACAATAAAGCTTGATTTCTTCCAAGCAAACAACAAAAGTAGAAATAATATTCATAAATATTCATATTCTTATGTGACTCTTATACTTATGGAGGTTATTTATTTTGTCTTTATTCCCCCAAAATGTTTTGACACTGAATTTATGTGATGTAATTGGTAATGCGACTGCTCATTGGCTGTTTTATGAAGCAGCTAATTTTTCAGCTCTGAATTCAATTCCACTGAATTTTTTCAAACGTTTTTTTTTTACACTGAACTTTTTATAGATGTTTTTTTCACACTGAATTTTTTACACTGATTTTTTGTAACCTAAATGTTTTTTATATTGAATTTTTAAACAATATATCTTTACACACTGAATGTGTAGTGGAATTTATGACCTTTTGAACCATATTTTGTGTCTGTCGAAGTCCAAGAGGAAAGCCTGTCAAAAAGCCTTAAGAGGTCTGCTCTTTTCTTTTTTCCTTTTCCGAACCATTGAAGGATCATATGTAGGTGAAAGTTGAACTTGTGGTCGGACTAAACATTCTCCAAAATGTTTTGATTGTATATTATGACTAAGGGACTCAAGGATGTTGCAGAGCAAAGAAGTCCAAAACAACGGGACCTTGACACATGAGGGAAACATATAAAAGGCCAGTAGAGCAATATTATGTATGATTTTGCTTGATTTCGATCATCCACGTCTCTCCGGAGGACGTTGTCTGTTTGCATGAGCCATTCATTCCATTTTGTACTTTTTGATTATGGGTAAATGAAACTTTTGTACTAAATCCACTTTGTTTGCTGTGTAAGTGTCGGACCCTCCACCACAAATGTTTTTACATGGACATTTTTACAGTGAATTTTTATACACTGAATTTTTTTACACATCATTTTTCGACATTGAATTTTTTTTAGTCTGAATTTTTTACTCTGAATGTTTTTACACCAAATTTTTGGACATTGATCTGTTCAGCACTGTATTTTTTTTACAATATTTTTTTATACTGAAATTTTTACACTGATTTTTTTTTACACTGAATGTATATACACTGATTTTTTACTCTGACTTTTTGCACGGAATTTTATTACACTGATTTTTCATACAGTGAATTTTTATACACTGAATTTTTATACACTGAAATTTTTTTTACAAAATGTTCTGACATTGAATTTTTCAAGACTGAGTTTTTTCTTTGCTGAATTTCTATACACGGATTCTTTTATATTGAATTTTTTAAATTGTTTTCTATTGAATGTTTTTACACCACATTTTTAGACAGAGAACCTTTCAGCACTGTATTTTTTTACAATAGTTTTTTTTGTACTGAAATTTTTACACTGAATTTATTTACACTGAATGTATATACACTGATATTTTTACACAGATTTTTTGCACAGAATTTTTATACAGTGAAGTTTTTGACACTGAAATTTTCAGCACCGACTTTTTCTTTGCGGAATTTCTATACACTGTTTTTTTCTACAATGAATTTTTAAAACGGTTTTCTATTGAATTTTTTACACTGAATATTTTTACACCAAATTTTTTGACACTGAACTTTTCAGCACTGTATTTTCATACACATAATTTTCATACACTGAATTTTTTTATACTGATTTTTTTGACACTGAATTTTTCAGCCCTGATTTTTTTCTTTGCTGAATTTCAGCAAATATTGATACTGATTTTTCAGAGGCGCGGATTTCTTTTACACTAAATTTTTATGCATTGATTTTTCTACACTGAATTTTTCAGCACTGAATTTTTTTTACACTGAATACACTGAATTTTTTACACAGTTTTTTTTTCACGCTGAATAATTTAATACTGAATTTTTACATAATTTTTTTCATACTGCATATGTTAACGGTATTCTTCAGCTTTCATAATGACGACAAAAGAACCTCCATAAGTTTCACTTTCTAAACAACAAAGCAGAAACATGCAGAGTTTCATATCAAGACGTTTATTCACATTTTTACTTCTGGGGCGATGACTTTTTATGAATAATTTGCATATTTTGACTATTGAAGTCAAGGTACTATACTGCCTTTGAAAAATACCCAAACTTTTTTTTGGTCCTGGACATGATGGCACACTTTGGTGACATAGCCTGTAATAAGAGTCAACACACACGCACACGCACACACACACACAGAGCACTTACAAGCAGAGACAATGTGGAGACAAAAGATGGAAAATGAACGTATTTTGCCTTCAAAATTAACCATAAAAACTTTGCTTTAAAACATAGCTAGCATACCGCTATTGCTTGAAAAAAAACAACACAATTTTATTTTTCAATTTTATTTTTTTCTGATTCAAAATCCAATAAACCATATTTTGTTGTTTTTTGATAGGCATTCATGAAACATTATATATTATAACTCGTGCTGTCAAATGACAACCCCAAAAGGGACAAGCGGTAGGAAATGGATGGATGGATGGAATCTTGATTAATCACATGTCATTATGCACTTGTATATATTAAATGAATTTTTGAAACGTTTCAAGCAGTAACAAATACTGCAATACTTCCCTGAGTGTGTGTCTTGTAGTGTGAGAGGAGACGTTGTGTGTTGTGTTCAATGACCTCAAGCAAATTCCAAGTCACCTCCCCCTCATTCACATAACACCTGCCCCTCGGACCCTGAAGGCATCGCATGCAAACATGACAAAGTCTCATTCTTGACGTTTTACTTTTTTAAATTTTTTTTTAACATTTTCTTTTCTTTTCTTCTCGTCACAGTCGACTTGGCGCCGACACTCGGAGCGGCGGAGCAGATTAGCTTCTTGGCGCACAAAGCGGCGAATTAGGGGCCACACATGAACCCCCCCAAGCCCCCAACCTCCATCAAACACATTGCCAGGGCCGGCGACTCTTGACCACGTCCAAGTGGGAATGGGAGATAAGTGTGTGTGTGTGTGTGTGTGTGTGTGTGTGTGTGTGTGTGTGTGTGTGTGTGTGTGTGTGTGTGTGTGTGTGTGTGTGTGTGTGTGTGGAGGAAGCACAAAAGAGGCGGCGCACAGATGGTCCTTTTTGTCCGAGTCAAAGGT
The DNA here is from genome assembly GCF_033978795.1 of Nerophis ophidion. Taxonomy (NCBI): domain Eukaryota; kingdom Metazoa; phylum Chordata; class Actinopteri; order Syngnathiformes; family Syngnathidae; genus Nerophis; species Nerophis ophidion. The sequence continues at coordinate 31,759,537 of NC_084628.1, read as the reverse complement.
GGGAAGATGTAGGTGTGTGGATGTGCTTGGCAGCACTCGTGCGCGCTCATATTTCCAGTCAGCAGTCAGCGGACACTTGATTAGGTACAACCCTGGCCTGAGCAAGATATGAATATTAATAAGATCATGAATATTCATGATGATGATGATGATGATGATGATGATGATGATGATGAAATTGTCAGACAGCCGTCTTTCGAACACTGAAAAATAGTATGTCTTCCCAAGTAATAGAATCCTGTTCCTGGGTTATCACTCAGTCAGTCCTGCTCCTAGGTTTTCACTCAGTCCTGTTCCTGGGTTTTCGCTCAGTCCTGTCCCTGAGTTTTCACTCAAGTCCTGTTCCTGGGTTTTCACTCAAATCCTGTTTCTGAGTTTCCACTCAAGTCCTGTTCCTAGGTTTTCACTCAGTACTGTTCCTGGGTTTTCACTAAAGTTCTGTTCCTGGGTTTTAACTCAAGTCCTGTTGCTGGGTTTTCACTCAGTCCTGTTCCTGGGTTTTCACTCAGTCGTGTTCTTGGGTTTTCTCTCAAATCCTGTTCCTGGGTTTTACTAAAGTCCTGTTCCCAGGTTTTCACTCAATCCCGTTCTTGGTTGTTCACTCAAATACTGTTCCTGGGTTTTCACTCAAGTCTTATTCTTAGGTTTTCACTGAGTACTGTTCAATCAATCAATCAATCAATGTTTACGTATATAGCCCTAAATCACTAGTGTCTCAAAAGGGCTGCACAAACCACCACGACATCCTCGGTAGGCCCACATAAGGGCTGTTGGGCTTTCACTCAAATCCTGTTCCTGGGTTTTCACTCAAGTCCTGTTCCTAGGTTTTCACTCAGTCCTGTTCCTGGGTTTTCGCTCAGTCCTGTCCGTGAGTTTTCACTCAAGTCCTGTTTCTGGGTTTTCACTCAAATCCTGTTTCTGAGTTTCCACTCAAGTCCTGTTCCTAGGTTTTCACTCAGTACTGTTCCTGGGTTTTCCCTAAAGTTCTGTTCCTGGTTTGTCACTCAAGTTTTGTTCCTGGGCTTTCATTCAAATCCTGTTCCTGGGTTTTCACTCAGTCCTGTTCCTAGGTTTTCACTCAGTCCTGTTCCTGGGTTTTCGCTCAGTCTTGTCCCTGAGTTTTCACTCAAATCCTGTTTCTGAGTTTCCACTCAAGTCCTGTTCCTAGGTTTTCACTCAGTACTGTTCCTGGGTTTTCACTAAAGTTCTGTTCCTGGGTTTTAACTCAAGTCCTGTTGCTGGGTTTTCGCTGAGTCTTGTCCCTTAGTTTTCACTCATGTCCTGTTTCTGGGTTTTCACTCAAATCCTGTTTTTGCGTTTCCACTCAGTCCTGTTCCCAGGTTTTCACTCAGTCCTGTTCCTGGGTTTTCGCTGAGTCTTGTCCCTGAGTTTTCACTCAAGTCCTGTTTCTGGGTTTTCACTCAAATCCTGTTTCTGAGTTTCCACTCAAGTCCTGTTCCTAGGTTTTCACTCAGTACTGTTCCTGGGTTTTCACTAAAGTTATGTTCCTGGGTTTTAACTCAAGTCCTGTTGCTGGGTTTTCACTCAGTCCTGTCCTTGGGTTTTCACTCAAGTTCTGTTCCTGGGTTTTCACTCGGTCCTTTTCCTGGGTTTTCTCTTAAATACTGTTCCTGGGTTTTCACTCAAGTCCTGTTCCTGGGTTTTCACTGAAGTTCTGTTCCTGGGTCTTCACTTAAGTCCTGTTCCTGGGGTTTCACTCAGTCCTGGTCCTGGGTTTTCACTGTAGTTCGGTTTCTGGGTTTTCACTCAGTCATGTTCCTGGGTTTTCACTTGAGTCCTGCTCCTGGGTTTTCACTCAAGTCCTGTTCCTAGGTTTTCACTCAGTCCTGTTCCTAGGTTTTCACTTAGTCCTGTTCCTGGGTTTTCACTCAAATCCTGTTCCTGGGTTTTCACTCAAGTCCTGTTTCTAGTTTTTTTTTATTCAGTACTTTCATGGATTTTCACTTAAGTTCTGTTCCTGGGTTTTCACTCAAGTCCTGTTCCTGGGGTTTCACTCAGTCCTGTTCCCGGGTTTTCACTCAAGTTCTGTTTCCTGGGTTTTCACTCCGTCCTGTTCCTGGGTTTTCCCGCAAATCAAGTTCCTGGATTTTCACTCAGTCCTGTTCTTGGTTGTTCACTCAAATGCTGTTCCTGGGTTTTTACTTAAGTCTTATTATTGGGTTTTCACTCAAAACTGTTACTGGCCTTTCACTCAAATCATGTTCCTGGGTTTTTTACTCAAGTCCTGTTCCTTGGTTTTCACTCATTTCTTTTCTTGGGTTTTCACTGAGTCGTGTTCCTGGGTTTTCACTCAGTCCTGGTCCTGTGTTTTTACTCAGTCCTGGTCCTGGGTCTTCAGTGTAGTTTTCACTCAGTCATGTTCCTGGGTTTTCACTTAGGTCCTGCTCCTGGGTTTTCACTTAAGTCCTGCGACTGGGTTTTCACTCAAGTCCTGTTCCTGGGTTTTCACTCAGTCCTGTTCCTGGGTTTTCACTCAGTCCTGTTCCTAGGTTTTCCCTCAAATATTGTTCCTGGGTTTTCACTCAAGTCCTGTTCCTAGGTTTTCTTTCACTCAGTCCTGTTCTTGGTCGTTCACTCAAATCCTGTTCCTGGGTTTTCACTAAAGTCTTATTCTTAGCTTTTCACTCAGTACTGTTTCTGGGCTTTCACTCAAATCTGGTTCCTGGATTTTTTACTCAAGTCCTGTTCTTTGGTTTTCACGTAGTCCTGTTCCCGTGTTTTCACTCAATCGTGTTCCTGGGTTTTCACTCAGTCCTGGTCCTGGGTTTTCACTGTAGATCTGATCCTGGGTTTTCACTCAGTCATGTTCCTGGGTTTTCACTTAGGTCCTGGTCCTGGGTTTTTACTCAAGTCCTGTTCCTAGGTTTTCACTCAGTCTTGTTCATAGGTTTTCACTCAGTCCTTTTCTTGGGTTTTCACTCAATTCCTGTTCCTAGGTTTTTTTACTCAGTACTCTTCCTGGGTTTTCACCTAAGTTCTGTTCCTGGGTTTTCACTCAAGTTCTTTTCCTGGGTTTTCCCTCAAATATCGTTCCCGGGTTTTCACTTAAGTCCTGTTCCTAGGTTTTCTTTAACTCAGTCCTGTCCTTGGTTGTTCGCTCAAATCCTGTTCCTGGGTTTTCACTAAAGTCCTATTCCTGGGTTTTCACTTAGTCTTGTTCCTGGGTTTTCACTCAGTCCTGGTCCTGGGTTTTCACTTAAGTCCTGTTCCTGGGTTTTCACTCAGTTTTGTTACTGGGTTTTCACTCAAGTTCTGTTCCTGGGTTTTCACTCAGTCCTGTTCCTGGGTTTTCCCTCAAATCCTGTTCCTGGGTTTTCACTAAAGTCCTATTCCTAGGTTTTCTTTCACTCAATCCTGTTCTTGGTTTTTCACTCAAATCCTGTTCCTGGGTTTTCATTAAAGTCATATTCCTAGGTTTTCACTCAGTCCTGTCCCTGGGTTTTCACTCAGTCCTAGTCCTGGGTTTTCACTCAGTCCTGGTCCTTGGTTTTCATTCAAGTTCTGTTCCTTGGATTTCACTCAGTCCTGTTCCTGGGTTTTCACTTAAGTCATGTTCCTGGGTTTTCCCTCAAATCCTGTTCCTGGGATTTCACTTAAGTCCTGTTCCTAGGTTTTCACTCATTCCTGTTCCTGGTTTGTCACTCAAGATTTGTTCCTGGGCTTTCACTCAAATCCTGTTCCTGGGTTTTTACTCAAGTCCTGTTCCTAGTTTTTCACTCAGTCCTGTTGCTGGGTTTTCGCTCAGTCCTGTCCCTGAGTTTTCACTCAAGTCCTGTTCCTGAGTTTTCACTCAAGTCCTGTTCCTGGGTTTTCACTCAGTGCTGTTCCTGGGTTTACACTAAAGTTCTGTTCCTGGGTTTTAACTGTAGTCCTGTTCCTGGGTTTATACTCAGTCCTGTTCCTAGGTTTTCACTCAAGTTCTGTTCTCAATTTTCACTCAGTCCTGTTCCTGGGTTTTCCCTCAAATCCCGTTCCTGGGTTTTCACTAAAGTCCTATTCCTAAGTTTTCACTCAGTACTGTTCCTGGGCTTTCACTCAAATCCTGTTGCTGGGTTTTTTTTTACTCAAGTTCTGTTCCTAGGTTTTCTCTCAGTCCTGTTCCTGGGTTTTCATTCAGTCCTGGTCCAGGGTTTTCACTCCGTCCTGTTCCTGGGTTTTCCCTCAAATCCTTTTCCTGGGTTTTCACTCAAGTCCTGTTCCCAGGTTTTCACTCAGTCCTGTTCTTCGTTGTTCACTCAAATCCTGTTCCTGGGTTTTTACTAATGTCTTATTCTTAGGTTTTCACTCAGTACTGTTCCTGGGCTTTCACTCAAATCCTGTTCGTGGGTTTTTTACTCAAGTCCTGTTTCTGAGTTTCCACTTAAGTCCTGTTCCTAGGTTTTCACTCAGTCCTCTTCCTGGGTTTTCACTCAGTCCTGTTCCTGGGTTTTCACTGAAGTTCTGTTCCTGGGTCTTCACTTAAGTCCTGTTCCTGGGGTTTCACTCAGTCCTGGTCCTGGGTTTTCACTGTAGTTCTGTTTCTGGGTTTTCACTCAGTCATGTTCCTGGGTTTTCACTTGAGTCCTGCTCCTGGGTTTTCACTCAAGTCCTGTTCCTAGGTTTTCACTCAGTCCTGTTCCTAGGTTTTCACTTAGTCCTGTTCCTGGGTTTTCACTCAAATCCTGTTCCTGGGTTTTCACTCAAGTCCTGTTTCTAGTTTTTTTTAATTCAGTACTGTTCATGGGTTTTCACTTAAGTTCTGTTCCTGGGTTTTCACTCAAGTCCTGTTCCTGGGTTTTCACTCAGTCCTGTTCCCGGGTTTTCACTCAAGTTCTGTTCCTGGGTTTTCACTCCGACCTGTTCCTGGGTTTTCCCTCAAATCCTGTTCCTGGATTTTCACTCAAGTCCTGTTCCCAGGTTTTCACTCAGTCCTGTTCTTGGTTGTTCACTCAAATCCTGTTCCTGGGTTTTTACTAAAGTCTTATTATTGGGTTTTCACTCAGTACTGTTCCTGGGCTTTCACTCAAATCCTGTTCCTGGGTTTTTTACTCAAGTCCTGTTCCTTGGTTTTCACTCATTTCTGTTCTTGGGTTTTCACTGAGTCGTGTTCCTGGGTTTTCACTCAGTCCTGGTCCTGTGTTTTTACTCAGTCCTGGTCCTGGGTCTTCAGTGTAGTTTTCACTCAGTCATGTTCCTGGGTTTTCACTTAGGTCCTGCTCCTGGGTTTTCACTTAAGTCCTGCGACTGGGTTTTCACTCAAGTCCTGTTCCTGGGTTTTCACTCAGTCCTGTTCCTGGGTTTTCACTCAGTCCTGTTCCTAGGTTTTCCCTCAAATATTGTTCCTGGGTTTTCACTCAAGTCCTGTTCCTAGGTTTTCTTTCACTCAGTCCTGTTCTTGGTTGTTCACTCAAATCCTGTTCCTGGGTTTTCACTAAAGTCTTATTCTTAGCTTTTCACTCAGTACTGTTTCTGGGCTTTCACTCAAATCCGGTTCCTGGATTTTTTACTCAAGTCCTGTTCTTTGGTTTTCATGTAGTCCTGTTCCCATGTTTTCACTCAATCGTGTTCCTGGGTTTTCACTCAGTTCTGGTCCTGGGTTTTCACTGTAGATCTGTTCCTGGGTTTTCACTCAGTCATGTTCCTGGGTTTTCACTTAGGTCCTGGTCCTGGGTTTTTACTCAAGTCCTGTTCCTAGGTTTTCACTCAGTCTTGTTCATAGGTTTTCACTCAGTCCTTTTCCTGGGTTTTCACTCAATTCCTGTTCCTAGGTTTTTGTTACTCTGTACTCTTCCTGGGTTTTCACCTAAGTTCTGTTCCTGGGTTTTCACTTAAGTCCTGTTCCTGTGCTTTCACTCAGTCCTGTTCCCGGGTTTTCACTCAAGTTCTTTTCCTGGGTTTTCCCTCAAATATCGTTCCTGGGTTTTCACTCAAGTCCTGTTCCTAGGTTTTCTTTAACTCAGTCCTGTTCTTGGTTGTTCGCTCAAACCCTGTTCCTGGGTTTTCACTAAAGTCCTATTCCTGGGTTTTCACTTAGTCTTGTTCCTGGGTTTTCACTCAGTCCTGGTCCTGGGTTTTCACTCAGTCCTGGTCCTGGGTTTTCACTTAAGTCCTGCTCCTGGGTTTTCACTCAAGTCCAGTTCCTAGGTTTTCACTCAGTCGTGTTCCTAGGTTTTCACTCAGTCCTGTTCCTGGGTTTACACTCAAATTCTGTTCTTGGGTTTTCACTCAAGACTTGTTCCTAGGTTTTTTACTCGGTACTGTAGCTGGGTTTTCTCTTAAGTTCTGTTCCTGGGTTTTCACTCAAGTCCTGTTCCTGGGTTTTCACTCAGTTTTGTTTCTGGGTTTTCACTAAAGTTCTGTTCCTGGGTTTTCACTCAGTCCTGTTCCTGGGTTTTCCCTCAAATCCTGTTCCTGGGTTTTCACTTAAGTCCTATTCCTAGGTTTTCTTTCACTCAATCCTGTTCTTGGTTTTTCACTCAAATCCTGTTCCTGGGTTTTCATTAAAGTCATATTCCTAGGTTTTCACTCAGTCCTGTTCCTGGGTTTTCACTCAGTCCTAGTCCTGGGTTTTCACTCAGTCCTGGTCCTTGGTTTTCACTCAAGTTCTGTTCCTGGGATTTCACTCAGTCCTGTTCCTGGGTTTTCACTTAAGTCATGTTCCTGGGTTTTCCCTCAAATCCTGTTCCTGGGATTTCACTTAAGTCCTGTTCCTAGGTTTTCACTCATTCCTGTTCCTGGTTTGTCACTCAAGAATTGTTCCTGGGCTTTCACAAAAATCCTGTTCCTGGGTTTTTACTCAAGTCCTGTTCCTAGGTTTTCACTCAGTCCTGTTGCTGGGTTTTCGCTCAGTCCTGTCCCTGAGTTTTCACTCAAGTCCTGTTCCTGAGTTTTCACTCAAGTCCTGTTCCTGGGTTTTCACTCAGTGCTGTTCCTGGGTTTACACTAAAGTTCTGTTCCTGGGTTTTAACTGTAGTCCAGTTCCTGGGTTTATACTCAGTCCTGTTCCTAGGTTTTCACTCAAGTTCTGTTCTCAATTTTCACTCAGTCCTGTTCCTGGGTTTTCCCTCAAATCCTGTTCCTGGGTTTTCACTAAAGTCCTATTCCTAGGTTTTCACTCAGTACTGTTCCTGGGCTTTCACTCAAATCCTGTTCCTGGGTTTTTTACTCAAGTTCTGTTCCTAGGTTTTCTCTCAGTCCTGTTCCTGGGTTTTCATTCAGTCCTGGTCCAGGGTTTTCACTGCGTCCTGTTCCTGGGTTTTCCCTCAAATCCTTTTCCTGGGTTTTCACTCAAGTCCTGTTCCCAGGTTTTCACTCAGTCCTGTTCTTCGTTGTTCACTCAAATCCTGTTCCTGGGTTTTTACTAATGTCTTATTCTTAGGTTTTCACTCAGTACTGTTCCTGGGCTTTCACTCAAATCCTGTTCGTGGGTTTTTTACTCAAGTCCTGTTCCTTGGTTTTCACTCATTCCTGTTCTTGGGTTTTCACTCAGTCGTGTTCCTGGGTTTTCACTCAGTCCTGGTCCTGTGTTTTTACTCAGTCCTAGTCCTGGGTCTTCACTGTAGTTTTCACTCAGTCATGTTCCTGGGTTTTCACTTAAGTCCTGCTCCTGGGTTTTCACTCAAGTCCTGTTCCTGGGTTTTCACTCAGTCCTTTTCCTGGGTTTTCACTCAGTCCTGTTCCTGGGTTTTCCCTCAAATATTGTTCCTGGGTTTTCACTCAAGTCCTGTTCCTAGGTTTTCTTTCACTCAGTCATGCTCTTGGTTGTTCACTCAAATCCTGTTCCTGGGTTTTCACTAAAGTCTTATTCTTAGCTTTTCACTCGGTACTGTTTCTGGGCTTTCACTGAAATCCTGTTCCTGGGTTTTTTACTCAAGTCATGTTCCTTGGTTTTCACTTAGTCCTGTTCCCGTGTTTTCACTCAATCGTGTTCCTGAGTTTTCACTCAGTCCTGGTCCTGGGTTTTCACTGTAGATCTTTTCCTGGGTTTTCACTCAGTCATGTTCCTGGGTTTTCACTTAAGTCCTGGTCCTGGGTTTTTACTCAAGTCCTGTTCCTAGGTTTTCACTCAGTCCTGTTCTTAGATTTTCACTCAGTCCTTTTCCTGGGTTTCCACTCAAATCCTGTTCCTGGGTTTTCACTCAATTCCTGTTCCTAGGTTTTTTTTACTCAGTACTGTTCCTGGGTTTTCACCTAAGTTCTGTTCCTGGGTTTTCACTTAAGTCCTGTTCCTGGGCTTTCACTCAGTCCTGTTCCTGGGTTTTCACTGAAGTTCTGTTCCTGGGTTTTCCCTCAAATATTGTTCCTGGGTTTTCACTTAAGTCCTGTTCCTAGGTTTTCTTTCACTCAGTCCTGTTCTTGGTTGTTCACTCAAATCCTGTTCCTGGGTTTTCACTAAAGTCCCATCCCTGGGTTTTCATTTAGTATTGTTTCTGGGTTTTCACTCAGTCCTGGTCCTGGGTTTTCACTCAGCCCTGGTCCTGGGTTCTCACTGTAGTTCTGTGCCTAAGTTTTCACTCAGTCCTGTTCCTGGGTTTTCACTTAAGTCCTGCTCCTGGGTTTTCACTCAAGTCCAGTTCCTAGGTTTTCACTCAGTCTTGTTCCTAGGTTTTCACTCAGTCCTGTTCCTGGGTTTTCACTCAAATCCTTTTTCCTGGGTTTTCACTCCAGACCTGTTCCTAGGTTTTTTACTCAGTACTGTACCTGGGTTTTCACTTAAGTTCCGTTCCTGGGTTTTCACTCAAGTCCTGTTCCTGGGTTTTCACTCAGTCTTGTTACCGGGTTTTCACTCAAGTTCTGTTCCTGGGTTTTCACTCAGTCCTGTTCCTGGGTTTTCCCTCAAATCCTGTTCCTGGGTTTTCACTAAAGTCCTATTCCTAGGTTTTCTTTCACTCAATCCTGTCCCTGGGTTTTCACTCAGTCCTAGTCCTGGGTTTTCACTCAGTCCTGGTATTTGGTTTTCACTCAAGTTCTGTTCCTGGGTTTTCACTCAGTCCTGTTCCTGGGTTTTCACTTAAGTCCTGTTCCTGGGTTTTCCCTCAAATCCTGTTCCTGGGATTTCACTTAAGTCCTGTTCCTAGGTTTTCACTTAGTCCTGTTCTTGGTTGGTCACTCAAATCGTGTTCCTGGGTTTTCACTAAAGTCCTATTCCTAGATTTTCACTTAGTACTGTTCCTGGTTTTTCACTCAAATCATGTTCCTGGGTTTTTTACTCAAATCCTGTTCCTAGGTTTTCACTCAGTCCGGTTACTGGGTTCTCACTCAAATCCTGTTTCTGAGTTTCCACTCAAGTCCTATTCCTAAGTTTTCACTCAGTCCTGTTCCTGGGTTTTCACTCAGTCCTTTTCCTGGATTTTCACTCAAGTTCTGTCCTGGGTTTCACTCAGTCCTGTTCCTGGGTTTTCCCTCAAATCCTGTTCCTGGGTTTTCACTAAAGTCCTATTCCTAGGTTTTCTTTCACTCAATCCTGTCCCTGGGTTTTCACTCAGTCCTAGTCCTGGGTTTTCACTCAGTCCTGGTATTTGGTTTTCACTCAAGTTCTGTTCCTGGGTTTTCACTCAGTCCTGTTCCTGGGTTTTCACTTAAGTCCTGTTCCTGGGTTTTCCCTCAAATCCTGTTCCTGGGATTTCACTTAAGTCCTGTTCCTAGGTTTTCACTTAGTCCTGTTCTTGGTTGGTCACTCAAATCATGTTCCTGGGTTTTCACTAAAGTCCTATTCCTAGATTTTCACTTAGTACTGTTCCTGGGCTTTCACTCAAATCCTGTTTCTATGTTTTCACTCAGTCCGGTTACTGGGTTCTCACTCAAATCCTGTTTCTGAGTTTCCACTCAAGTCCTATTCCTAAGTTTTCACTCAGTCCTGTTCCTGGGTTTTCACTCAGTCCTTTTCCTGGATTTTCACTCAAGTTCTGTTCCTAGGTTTTCACTCAGACCTGTTCCTAGGTTTTCACTCAGTACTGTTCCTGGGTTTTCACTCAAGTCTTGTTTTTGGGTTTTCACTCACTCCTGTTACCCTAAAGCAGTTCTGCTCCATTAAGGGCAGCGGGCCCCAATGAATGGGCAGTATCATGCAGTATTGCGCTTTATCAGTATCATGCAGTGTCACTTCATCCCTTTCATGCAGTATCATGCTTTTTCAGTATCATTCTTTATCAGTATCAGGTAGCATCACTCTACCAGTATTATGCAGTGTCATGCGTTATCAGTATCATGCAGTATCACTTTATCCCTTTCATGCAGTATCATGCTTTATCAGTATCATGTAGTATCACTCTAGCAGTATTATGCAGTGTCATGCGTTATCAATATCACGCAGTATCACTCTTTATCAGTATTATTACGTTTACTGACTTCATTATTTTAAAATAATACAATAACTATCTTCATTTTTGTTTTGTAGTTGAAGTGTTTGTTAATTATTTGTGCAAGTTTATGTTTCAGAATCAAAAGGTTCCAGTTAGTCAAACAACATGTATATTTAAAATAATTATTATTTTAGACTTCAGGCTAAATGATGAACTTAAATATTTTGTTTCAGACTAAAAAATATTTATTTTACATTTTCTTTTTGTTTAATGTTAATTAATAGTATGCAGAGGTGTACTTATAACAAACTTGTGCACCAAGTAGCACCTCAGAAAACACCCCAATAGTGACCAACACGGAGTAGCGTAGTAGGCCTTACTATTCATTAAAAACAAGGCAGAGATTTTATGTCAGCAGTATACATTGTATTTGTAACAATACTCAGTAGAAACAGTAACACTGTGTTTCAAGCCATTCTTTTGCCGACCAGTAGTAGTACACGTAACACAGTTTGCACCAGAGGGCAGTGTTAGCTTCCTGTGTGGAGTTGTAGCAAATATGGCCACTGAAGTGTTTTTGCAGCTGGAACTACCTTTTTAGAGATAAAAACAAACATGGAGACAATCAAAATTGTATGAAAATAGTACAATAGTACAACTGAATACAGTATTTGTATGAAGAGAAAAAACAACTAAAATACTAGTATGTGTTGTGACACAACATACATGTGGAGAAGTGTTGGTTATTCATGGAATTAAAGAAGGAAATCAAAGAGCTAACAGTTGGAGCTAGCAGTGCTAGCACCGACGCTAAGGACCCGCAAAATAATATATGATCATGTATCCATGAAAATGTGGAAAAGCTGCTGATGGTGTGCTTGATGGGAAGGAGATACTGTAAAAGTCAAACCTCAAAGGTAAATACTGAACATCAATATTGTATTACTTCATAAAACTACTTTACTTGTGTGTACGACATATTATTGTATTGTTTTTATATAATATTTTACTACATTACTTCATTAAACTACTTCTGTGTACTACATGTTATGTTTTATACAATATTTTATGACATTACTTCATTGAACTACTTGTGTGTACTACATTTTGTTGTATTGTTATATACAATATTTTACTACATTAGTACTTGTGTGTACTACATGCTATGTTTTATACAATATTTTATGACATCATTTCATTCAACTACTCATGTGTACTACATGTTGTTGTATTGTTTTATACAATATTTTACTGCATTACTTTATTAAACTACTTGTGTGTACGATATGTTGTATTGTTTAATACAATATTTTACTACAAAACTTTATTAAACTACTTGTGTGTACTACATGTTGTTGTATTGTTATATACACTATTTTATGACGATTACTTCATTAAACCAAGTGTGTGTACTACATGTTATTGTATTTTTTATTTGATATTTTACTACATCACTTAATTAAACTACTTCTGTGTTATTGTATTGTTTTCTACAATATTTTACTACATTACTTCATTAAACTACTTGTGTGTAGTACATTTTGTTTTATTGTTTTTATACAATAGTTTATGACATTACTTCATTAAACTCTTTGTGTGTACAATATGTTGTTGTATTTTATACAATATTTTACTACATTACTTCATCACAGTACTTGTGTGTACTACATGTTGCGTTTTATACAATATTTTATGACATTACTTAATTGAGCTACATGTGTGCACTATATGTTGCTGTATTGTTGTACAAAATATTTTATAACATAACTTCATTAAACTACTTGTGTGGACCACATGTTCTTGTATTGTTTTTCTACAATATTTTACTACATAATTTCATTAAACTACTTGTGTGTACTATATGTTCTTGTATTGTTTTTATACAATATTTTACTACATTATTTCATTAAACTACTTGTGTGTACGACATGTTATTGTGTTTCATACAATATTGTTTGTCATTACTTAATTATACTACTTGTGTCTACTATATGTTATTGTATTGTTTTATGCAATACTTTACAACATTACTTCATTAAACTACTTGTGTGTACTACATGGTATTGTATTGTTATATACAATATTTTACTATGTTACGCCATTAAACTACTTGTAATTACTACATGTTGTTGTATTGTTTTTATACAATGTTTGATTACATTACTTCAATAAACTACTTGTGTGTGCTACATGTTGTTGTATTGTTATATACAATATTATATGACATTTCATAATTGAAATACTTGTGTGTACGACATATTGTTGTCTTGTTTTAGACAATAATTTACTACATTACTTCATTAAACTACTTGTTTGTACTGAATTATTTGTATTGTTTTATACAATATTTTACAACATTAATTCATTAAAAGACTTGTGTGGACTACATGTTGTTGTATTCTTATATACAATATTTTACTATGTTACTTCATTATACACAAATAGTTCAATATTTGAAACAAAAAACATAATTTGAATCAATGAAATAAAAAAATACAGATAATGTTTGGAATAATTTAAATAATAAATGTTTTTAATGTATTTATTTAATTATTTTAGGGGAGGAGAGAGAGTATTAGAATTAGAGTTAGAGAGGGAGAGAGAATTAGAGAGAGAGTGAAAGGGGAGACGCTCGCACGGAAGGGGGCGTCCACATCCACGCACGCACACGCACACGGATAGTGCTGAGCATCGTGTCCTCCCTGCGCGCACATCTTCTTCATCTCCTTCTTCTTCTTATCCTCCTTCTCCTTCTCCTTCTTCTCCTCCTCCTCCCGCAGTCTGTCTGACATCTTGATCGCGGGCGGAAAAGCGCGACCATATTTGGACATATTCCGATGTGACGTGCACGCTGCTGAAGCACATTGTTGGATCGGGGGCGCGCACAGACGCGAGAACTGATCTCTTTTATTCCCACATTTCACCTGGAAATACACCCGTCATCTGGCTTGGCGTTTCTTGCACCTTGACTTTGGAGCTGCCGAACCTTCCAGAACCTTCCAGAGGGCTGGGCTGACCTGCTGCATTGTCTCCATCATGGTGAGGACGCATTTACATGCTCACTCTCTCTAATTCGCTCTCGCTCTCTCCCTCCCTCTCTCCTCCATTCCTGCACTAAGACACTCCAATAAATAATCAAATATTTTTTTTATTTAAAATTATATGTATTATTTTAGTCATTCATTCAAATCATGTTTTGATTTTGGAAATATTGAATTATTTGTGTCATCGGTGCAGATGTTCCCTGCCGTACCGTGCACGCGCGGCTGCGCTCGTCCGTGTATCTGGGAGTGTGCGTGTGGCGCTCTTGTACGTGCACGTGAAAACGTGAGGCTTTTTATGACATTGTTGTAGCTGAGGTGACAGCATGAATTATTCAACTTGTGCTAAAGTGCACCTTCACAAATATACTTGTCTTCATCTAAGTGTTCACCACTTCACCAACCTGTGACTGAGTGAATACAAGAGTCAAGGAGTCAGTGATTGGTTATGTGAGTCGTGAGTGAGTGAGTGAGTAGTGAGTGAGTAAGTTTGGAGTGAGTGATAGAGTGAGGGAATTAGTGAATGAGTGAGTGATTAAGTGTGTGAGTGAATGAATGGTTGTAAAATTGAGTGAGTGAGTGAGTGAGTAGTGATTAGGTGGGTGATTGAACGAGTGAGTGAATGAGTAAGAAAAAAAGTGAATTATTTAGTGAATGAGTAAGTGAGTAGTGATTAGGTGAGTGGCAAAATGAGTGTCTTAGTGAATGACTGAGTGAGTGAAGAATGATTGAGTAAGATAACGAGTGAGTGAGTGAGTGAGTGAGTGAGTGAGTGAGTGAGTGAGTGAGTGAGTGAGTGAGCCAATGATTGGGTGAAAAATTGACTGGGTGAGTGAGTGAGTGATTAAGTGAGTGGGTGAAAGAATTGGCGTGTGAGTGAGTGAGTGAGTGAGTGAGTGAGTGAGTGAGTGAGTGAGTGAGTGAGTGAGTAGTGATTAGGTGAGTGAGTGAGTCAATGAGTGACTGAGTAATTGACTTAGTGAATGAGTGAGTTAGTGAGGAGTGAGTGGTAGAGTGAGTAATTTAAAGTGTGTGGGTGACTTTGTGATTGATTGATTGATGGATTGATTGATTGATCGATTGATTGGTTGATTGATTGATTGATTGATTGATTGATTGATTGATTAAGTGAGTGAGTGAATGAATTAATTGGTGAACATGGGAGTGAGTGATTGAGTGAGCAGTGATAAGTGACTGAGTGAGAGAGTCAGTAAAGAATGGGTGAAAGTTTGAGTGAGTAAGTAGTGATTAGGTGAGTAAGTGAATGAGTGAGTCATTGAGTGAATGAATGGGTGAAAATGTGGGTGAGTGGTTGAGTGAATAGTGATTAGGTGAGTAAGTGAATGAGTGAGTGTGAATGAATGGGTGAACATGTGAGTGAGTGACAGAGTGAGTAGTGATTAGGGAAGTGAATGAATGGGTGAGTGAGTGAGTGATTTATTAAATGAGTGATTGAAAATGTGAGTGAGTGTTAAAGTGATTGAGTGAACGGGTGGGTGAAACAGTGAGTGAGTGAGTGAGTGAGTGAGTGAGTGAGTGAGTGAGTGATAGTTGAGGTAGTGCGAGAGCAGCTGATTGGTCATCTCGTTCATCAACAATGAAACATTGGACTTAATAATTAATTAGTATTATTATTATAGTATAAATGTTGCATCCACACTGTAAATACACAATCCAAAAATAACAGAATCATTCTACAACAAATAGTCCATTTTTTTTTTGCAAGTAAAACAAGTATTTGACACAAAAGTATT
The DNA here is from genome assembly GCF_033978795.1 of Nerophis ophidion. Classification (NCBI taxonomy): domain Eukaryota; kingdom Metazoa; phylum Chordata; class Actinopteri; order Syngnathiformes; family Syngnathidae; genus Nerophis; species Nerophis ophidion. Next base: position 31,744,441 of record NC_084628.1, on the reverse strand, counting down.
CAATAACAAGACAATCTTCTTTTCACACCAACATTGTGTTCCTGATCACTAAGTCATCACTTATGTTGATGTTTTAGTCACACCTTATTTCACTAGCTAGGCAATGCTCGTCATATCTCCGTAAGCTACATGCTAACATTGCATTTGAACATCCTTGGTTAAAGTTAAAGTAGTTAAAGCACCAATGATTGTCACACACACACTAGGTGTGGTGAAATGTGTCCTCTGCATTTGACCCATCCCCTTGATCAACCCCTGGGAAGTGAGGGGAGCAGTGAGGAGCAGCGGTGCCGCGCCTGGGAATCATTTATGGTGATTTAACCCCCAATTCCAATGCTCGACATTGCTAGTTGAGCTACATGCTAACATCACACTTTCTGATCATACTGGCTTAGCAATGCTAGTCATTGCAAGGTGAGCTACATGCTAACATTACATTTGATCATCCTTGGTTAGAAAGGCTAGCATAACTATCTGAGCTACATGCTAACATTCATTTTTAATATCAGGCTAGGTTAGCCAGACTAGCTTATCTAGGTGAGCTACATGTTTACAAACTCTGTTTCCATATGAGTTGGGAAATTGTGTTAGATGTAAATATAAACGGAATACAATGATTTGCAAATCCTTTTCAACCCATATTCAATTGAATGCACAACAAAGACAACATATTTGATGTTCAAACTCATAAACTTTATTTTTTTTTGCAAATAATATTTAACTTAGAATTTCATGGCTGCAACACGTGCCAAAGTAGTTGGGAAAGGGCATGTTCACCACTGTGTTACATAACCTTTTCTTTTAACAACACTCAATAAACCTTTGGGAACTGAGGAAACTAATTGTTGAAGCTTTGAAAGTGGAATTCTTTCCCATTTTTGTTTTATGTAGAGCTTCAGTTGTTCAACAGTCCGGGGTCTCCGCTGTCGTATTTTACGCTTCTTTTTTTTACAACACTTGTCTTGCTGAAATAAGCAGGGGCGTCCATGATAACATTTCTTGGATGACAACATATGTTGCTCCAAAACCTGTATGGACCTTTCAGCATTAATGGTGCCTTCACAGATGTGTAAGTTACCCATGCCTTGGGCACTAATGCACCCCTATACCATCCCAGATGCTGGCTTTTGAACTTTGCGCCTATAACAATCCGAATTGGTATTTTCCTCCTTTTTCTGGAGGACTCCACGTCCTCTGTTTCCAAATACAATTTGAAATGTGTACTCGTCAGACCACAGAACACCTTTCCACTTTGCATCAGTCCATCTTAGGTGAGCTCAGGCCCAGCGAAGCCGACTGCGTTCCTGGGTGTTGTTGATAAATGGGTTTGGCTTTGCATAGTAGAGTTTTGACTTGCACTTACAGATGTAGCAACCAACTGTGATTTCTCCTGATTCTCTGAACTTTTTGATGATTTTACGGACCGTAGATGGTAAAATCCCTAAATTCCTTGCAAAAGCTCGTTGAGAAATGTTGTTCTAAAACTGTTCGACAATTTGCTTACAAATTGGTGACCCTCGCCCCATCCTTGTTTGAGAATTACTTAGCATTTCATGGAAGCTGCTTTCATACCTAATTATGGCACCCGACTGTTCCCAATTAGCCTGAACACCTGTGGGATGTTCCATATAAGTGTTTGATGAGCATTCCTCAACTTTATCAGTATTCATTGCCACCTTTCCCAACTTCTTTGTCACGCTGGCATCAGAAGTTTAAAGTTAATGGTTATTTGCAAAAAAATTAAAATGTTTATCAGTTTGAACATCAAATATGTTGTCTTTGTAGCATATTCAACTGAATATGGGTTGAAAATGATTTGCAAATCATTGTATTCCGTTTATATTTACATCTAACACAATTTCCCAACTCATATGGAAACGGGGTTTGTACATTACATTTGAACATCCTTGGTTAGCAATGCTCGTCATAGCTATTTGAGCTAAATGCAAACATCACACTTTCTGCTCATACTAGCTTAGCAATGCTAGTCATTGCTAGGTGAGCTACATGCTAACATTACATTTGAACATCATGCTAGGTTAGTCGGACTAGCATAACAAGGTGAGCTACATGCTAACATTACATTTTAAAATCATGCTAGGTTAGCAACACTAGCATAGCTATATGAGCTACATGGTAACTTTACATTTTAACATCATGCTAGGTTAGCAACACTAGCATAGCTATATGAGCTACATGCTAACTTTACATTTTAACATCATGCTAGGTTAGCAACACTAGCATAGTTATATGAGCTACATGCTAACTTTACATTTTAACATTATGCTAGGTTAGCAACACTAGATTAGCTTCATGAGATACATGCTAACTTTACATTTTAACATCATGCTAGGTTAGCAACACTAGCATAGTTATATGAGCTACATGCTAACTTTACATTTTAACATCATGTTATGTTAGCAACATTAGCATGGCTATATGAGCTACATGCTAACTTTACATTTTAACATCATGCTAGGTTAGCAACACTAGCATATTTATATGAGCTACATGCTAACATTACATTTTAACATCATGCTAGGTTAGCAACACTAGCATAGCTATATGAGCTACATGCTAACTTTACATTTTAACATCATGCTAGGTTAGCAACACTAGCATAGCTATATGAGCTACATGCCAACTTTACATTTTAACATCATGCTAGGTTAGCAACACTAGCACAGCTATATGAGCTACTTGCGAACTTTACATTTTAACATCATGCTAGGTTAGCAACACTAGCATAGCCATATGAGCTACATGCTAACTTTACATTTTAACATCATGCAAGGTTAGCAACACTAGCATAGCTATATGAGCTACATGCTAACTTTACATTTTAACATCATGTTAGGTTAGCAACACTAGCATAGCTATATGATTCACATGCAAACTTTACATTTTAACATCATGCTAGGTTAGCAACACTAGCATAGCTATATGAGCTACATGCTAACTTTACATTTTAACATCATGCTAGGTTAGCAACACTAGCATAGCTATATGAGCTACATGCTAACTTTACATTTTAACATTATGCTAGGTTAGCAACACTAGCATAGCTTTATGAGATACATGCTAACTTTACATTTTAACATCATGCTAGGTTAGCAACACTAGCATAGTTATATGAGCTACATGCTAACTTTACATTTTAACATCATGCTATGTTAGCAACATTAGCATGGCTATATGAGCTACATGCTAACTTTACATTTTAACATCATGCTAGGTTAGCAACACTAGCATATTTATATGAGGTACATGCTGACATTACATTTTAATACCATGCTAGGTTAGCAACACTAGCATAGCTATATGAGCTACATGCTAACTTTACATTTTAACATCATGCTAGGTTAGCAACACTAGCATAGCTATATGAGTTACACGCTAACTTTACATTTTAACATCATGCTAGGTTACAACATCATGAAGAGACAAGGTGAAAAGGGAAATTGGAGCACACACAAGTGAGTAAGATGACAGAATTTCATCACATTTTTAATATCAGAAAAATATATTTCATTTGTCACATTTATCAACATATTTTCTTTTGCTGCTAAATTTGAAAAGTAGAAATGATCAGTTATAGAACAGCAGAGGTGTTTTGTGTACGTGCGTGTGTTTGTTAGGACCACGTTGTGTTCCTGACTTCAGACACTGGGGGTCAGACCCAATAGGGGGCGGAGTCTGGTGTTTGTCAGAGGCGTGCCCAAAGAGGTGTGAAGTTGTCAGGTCACAGTGAGGTCAAACACTCGCTGACATTCTTGGTGACCTTTGTCCTGCTCATGACCAGTAAGCTCTCTGGTCACCATGACGACCACCGTGATGGCGAAGAAGAAGAAGAAGAAGCTTCTGTCACACTTCCTGATCGCATTATATTCCATTCATGACAAGTGGAATTCTAACATCCATCCATCCATTTTCTACCACTTGTCGTTTTTTGGGGTCGCGGGGGGTTGCTGGAGTCTATCTCAGCTGCATTCGGGCGGAAGGCGGGGTAAAATTATTATTACAACATATTTTATAATATTATAACATCTTTATATATAACATTTTTAAATATTATAACATATTTCTTAAATAACATAACATATTTTTAAAATAATATAACATTAAAAAAAAAATAAAACATATTTTTTAAATAATATAACATATTTTAAAATATTATAACATCGTTTTTGAATATTACAACCCATTTTCAAATAATATAAAAATTCTTTAAAATATTAAAACATATTTTTGAAATAATATAAAATCTGTTTTTAAATATGATTACATCTTTTTGAAATAATTTAACGTCTTTTTTACATATTGTAACATGTTTTTTTTTTAAATAACATCTTTTTAAATAATATAACATATTTTTTAAACAGGTTTACCTCTTTCTTTAGTATAATAACATATTTTTCAAATAGTGTAACATATTTTTTAAACATGATTACATATTTTTTAATATAATATTATATTATTAAATATTTAAAAAATATCTTAACATATTTTAAAAATATTATGACATATTTTTTAAATAAAACATAAATTTTTGAATATTAGTCCACAATACAAATTACGTGCTGTGTGACACTACTGTCATATGTGTTAGAAAGGTGTGTAACTCTTCTGTCATTTGTGTGACATAAGTGTGTAACACTATTGTCATTTATGTGACAAAGGTGTCTAACACTACTGTCATATGTGTGAAAAAGGTGTCTAACATGTCTGTCATTTTTGTGACAAATGTGTGTAACACTTCTGTCGTTTGTGTGACAAAGGTGTTTAACACTACTGCCATTTATGTGACAAAGGAGTGTAACACTTCTGTCATTTCTGTAACATAAGTGTGTAACACTTCTGTCGTTTGTGTGACAAAGGTGTTTAACACTACTGCCATTTATGTGACAAAGGAGTGTAACACTTCTGTCATTTCTGTAACATAGGTGTGTAACACTTCTGTCATTTGTGTGACAAAGGTGTTTAACACTACAGTCATTCGTATGACATAGGTGTGTAATAGTACTGTCATTTGTGTGACAGGTATGTAACACTACTGTCATTTATGTGACAAAAGTGTGTAACATTTCTTTAATTTTTGTGACACAGGTATGTAACACTACTGTCATTTGTGTGACAAGGGTGTGTAACACTACTGTCATTTGTGTGACAAAGGTGGTTAACACTACTGTCATTTGTGTGACAGAGGTGTGTAACACTAATGTCATTTGTGTGACATAAGTGTGTAACACTTCTGTCATTTGTGTAACGAATGTGAGTGACACTTCTGTCATTTATGTGACAAAGGTGTGTAACCCTACTGTCATTTGTGTTACAAAGGTGTGTAACACTACTGTCGTTTGTGTGACAAATGTGTGTAACACTACTGCCATTTGTGTGACAAAGGTGTGTAACGCTACTGTCATTAGTGTGACAAACGTGTGTAATGCTACTGTCATTTGTGTGACAAAGGTGTGTAACGCTACTGTCATTAGTCTGACAAACGTGTGTAACGCTACTGTCATTTGTGTGACAAAGGTGTGTAATGCTACTGTCATTTGTGTGACAAAGGTGTGTAACGCTACTGTCATTTGTGTGACAAAGTTGTGTAACGCTACTGTCAGTTGTGTGACAAAGGTGTGTAACGCTACTGTCATTTGTGTGACAAAGGTTTGTAACACTTCTGTCATTTGTGTGACAAAGGTGTGTAACACTTCTGTCATTTGTGTGACAAAGGTGTGCAACACTACTGTCATTTGTGTGACAAAAGGTGTGTAACACTATTGTCGTTTGTGTGACCAAGGTGTGCAACACTTTTGTCATTTGTGTGACAAAGGTGTGTACTGCTACTGTCATTTGTGTAGAAAAATGTGTGTAAATGTACTCTCATTTGTGTGACAAAGGTGTGTGACACTACTGTCATTTTTGTGACAAAGGTGTGTAAATGTACTCTCATTTGTGTGACAAAGGTGTCTAACACTACTGTCATTTGTGTGACAAATGTGTTTAACACTACTGCCATTTGTGTGACAAAGGTGTGTAACAGTACTGTCATTTGTGGGACAAAGGACTGTAACACTTCTGTCATTTGTGTGACAAAGGTGTGTAACACTACTGTCATTTGTGTAAAAAAGGTGTATACAACTTCTGTAATTTGTGTAACATAGGTGTGTAACACTTCTCTCATGTGTGTGACAAATGTGTTTAACACTACTGTCATTTGTATGACAAAGGTGTGTAACAGTACTGTCATTTGTGTGACATAGGTGTGTAACACTACTGTCATTTGTGTGACAAAGGTGTGTAACACTACTGTCATTTGTGTGACAAAACTGTGTACCACTACTGTCATTTGTATGACAAAGGTGTGTAACAGTACTGTCATTTTTGTGACATAGGTGTGGAACACTACTGTCATTTGTGTGACAAAGGTGTGTAACACTACTGTCATTTGTGTGACAAAGGTGTTTACCACTACTGTCATTTGTATGACAAAGGTGTGTAACAGTACAGTCATTTGTGTGACATAGGTGTGTAACACTACTGTCATTTGTGTGACAAAGGTGTGTAGCGGTACTGTCATTTTTGTGACATAGGTGTGTAACAATACTGTCATTTGGGTGACAAAGGTGTGTAACACTACTGTTATTTGTGTGACAAAGGTGTGTAACACTAATGTATTTTGTGTGACAAAGGTGTGTAACACTAATGTCATTTGTGTAACAAAGGTGTGTAACACTACTGTCATTTTTGTGACAAAGGTATGTAACAATAATGTCATTTGTGTGACAAAGGTGTGTAAATTTGCTGTCATTTGTGTGACAAAGGTGTGTAACGCTACTGTCATTTGTGTGACAAAAGTGTGTAACACCACTGTTATTTGTGTGACGGCACTTGCAATTCGGGGCTATATAAACAATTTGAACTGGCACCAAATATAGCTTTGCTTTTGACTGTGACTTTTGACTCACAAATTACTACTGTCATTAGCGTGACAGGTGTGTAACACTGAAGTAATTTTTTCGACAAAGGTGTGTAACACTACTGTCATTTGTCACCGGTAACAAAGTGTTTGTACGTTCTCAGCTCTTTCTGTGCAACTGCACGTACTTTCCAGATATGTTAAAAATAGCCACAGAACAGTTTCAGTCTTTATGAATCACACTGCGTATGCTAAATAATTTGCATATGTGTGATAAGCATCTAACTGGAATATTCACGAAGACACACAAGCTCAATGGATTGCTCCCCTTCTTCTGCTCACTAAGAGACACAATCATCTTCTCACAAGTTTAATCGATCATGCTTGTGCGCTATCAGGTTTTAGTAGATCAGGCCCACAGCTTGGCTCCATGAAGATCTGCAGTGTGCATGCCAATCCACTAGTTGGCAGTCTAACTTGGCAGTGATGCCTCGTTAGCTACATGCTAATGTGATGCTAGGTGTCATGTATGTTTCCTCCTGCCGGTGTTGGCACATGTAGAAGGCGAGGAAATGAGAGGATGTATTCGTGGGCGTCAGGGGAGCGCAGCGTTTGATTGCAGCAAATAAGTCAGCCAAGCGGACAAATGGCGACTGGCGGCTTCTAACGAGGGCTCGCAGCGTGCCGCCAGACTCAAACACGGCGCTGCAAATTGCTTCGCTCCAAGCGGATTTGAACCGGCTTTTATTTTCCCAGGCGCTGAAGCGTGGATGAAAGTGACGCTGGTTGAAAGCAAGAAGGTGGGGTCACGACCCCGCTGGCGGCCATCTTGGTTCCTCACAGAGATCTTGCTCACAACAAGAAGTTTTGTTTTTTTCTGCCTTTTTTGTCGTCTGGCCGCCTCCCCCTGGCATTTCATCATGGCCGCCTTACGCAAGACGCTGAAAGGTAATTAAGCCCCAGTGGTTTAGTCGTCTTTTAACGACACGCTAACGACCACGCAGACTTCTGAACGGCCTTGCTTCCTCTTCCATGACAAGTTCTTCATGATGACAGCATTCACACCCTGGACTCTGCTGTAAGTACACAAAGAAATGTTTACCCAGTAGAGGTAGTAAATACTGTACGCAAGAACACACATTTACCCAGTACGAGTAGTAATTACACAGGAATACATGTTTACCCAGTAGAAGTAGTAAGTACTGTACACAAGAACACGTGTACCCATTAAAAGTAGTAATTGCACAGGAATACATGTTTACCCAGTAGAGGTAGTAAGTACACAAGAATATATGTGTACCCAGTAAAAGTAGTAAGTACTCTACACAGAAATACATGTTTACCCAGTAGAAGTAGTAAGTGCACAAGAACACATGTGTACCCAGTAAAAGTAGTAAGTTCTCTACACAGAAATTCCTGTTTACCCAGTAAAAGTAGTAAGTACTTTACACAAGAACACGTGTACCCAGTAAAAGTAGTAAGTACTCCACACAGAAAGACATGTTTACCCAGTAGGATTAATAAGTAAACAAAGAACACATGTGTACCCAGTAAAAGTAGTAAGTACACAAGAAAACATGTGGACCCAGTAAAGGTAGTAAATACACAGGAACACATGTGTATTGAATAAAAGTAATAAGTACACAGGAACATATGTGTACCCAGTAGAAGTAGTAAGTACTCTACACAGAAATACATGTTTACCCATTAAAGGTAGTAAGTACTGTACATAAGAACATGTGTACCCGGTAAAAGTAGTAAGTACTCTACACAAAAAGACATGTTTACCCAGTAGGATTAATGAGTACACAAAGAACACATGTGTACCCAGTAAAAGTAGTAAGTACACAAGAAAACATGTGTTCCCAGGGAAGGTAGTAAATACACAGGAACGCATGTGTACTGAATAATAGTAGTAAGTACACAGGAACACATGTGCACCCAGTAGAAGTAGTAAGTACACAGGATCACATGTGTACTAAATAAATATAATAAGTACACACGAACACATGTGTACCGAGTAAAAGTAGTAAGCATACAGGAACATATGTGTACCGAGTAAAAGTAGTAAGTACACAGAACGACATGTTTACCCTGTAAAAGTAGCAAATACTGTACACAAAAACACATGTAAGCCCTGCAGAAGTAGTAAGTGCACAGGAACACATGTGTACTGAATAAAATAGTAAGTACATAGGAACACATCTATACTGAGTAAAAGTAGTAAGTAAACAGAAAGATATACACAAGAAAACACATGTATCCAGTAGGAGTAGTAAGAACACAAGAACACGTGTACTGAGTAAAAGTAGAAAGTACACAGGAACCCATGTGTACCTAGTAGAATTAATAACGACACAGGGACAAATGAGTAATGAGTAAAAGTAGTAAGTACACAGAAATACATGTTTACTCAGTAAAAGTAGTAAATACATAAGAACAAGTGTGTACCCAGTAGAAGTAGTAAGTACACAGGAGTCCACTTGTACCCAGTCGAAGTAATAACTACACAGGAACACGTGTTCTGAGTAATACTAGTACGTGCACATAAATACATGTTCACCAAGTGAAAGTAGTAAAAACGCAAGAACACTTGGGTAGTAAAAATATTAAGTACACTAAAATGTATTTTTACCTGGTCTTCACTTGTTTGAATAAATTCATTTATTTTTTTACTTTGCTTCTTTCAGAAAGACAATTTTAGAGAAAAAATAGAACCTTTAAAAATTATTTTTAAACACATATACCTTTTTACCTTTTAAATTCCTTCCTCTTCTTTCCTGACAATTTAAATCAATGTTTAAGTATTTTTTTTTATTGTAAAGAATAATAAATACATTTTAAAATACTTCTTCATTTTAGCTTCTGTTTTTTCGACGAATAGTATTTATGAAAAAAAATTTCAAACTTATTATGATTAAAATAAAAATTAAAAATTCTGGCAAATCTAGAAAATCTGTAGAATGAAATTTTAATCTTATTTCAAAGTCTTTTGAATTTCTTTTAAAATTTTTGTTCTAGAAGATCTTGAAGAAATAATGATTTGTCTTTGTCTGAAATATAGCTTGGTCAAATTTGTGCAGATTGGATTTTAACCTATTTAAAACATGTCATCAAAATTGTAAAATTAATCTTAATCAGGAAAAATTACTAATGATGTTCCATAAATTTTTTTTTTTAATTTTTCAAAAAGATTCGAATTAGCTAGTTTTTCACTTCATTTTTTGGGGTTAAATTTTGAATTTTAAAGAGTCGAATTTGAAGATAAACTATGTTTCAAAATTACATTTTAATTTTTTTCATGTTTTCTCCTCTTTTAAACCATCCAATTAAGTGGTTTTTCATCATTTATTTTCTACAAAAAATGTTCCGTAAAAGGAAAAAAAATGTACAACAGAATGACTGACAGAAATACCCATTTTTTAATTAATATAGATTTATTTATTAAAGGTAAATTGAGCAAATTGGCTATTTCTGGCAATTTATTTAAGTGTGTATTAAACTGGAAGCCCTTCGCATTAATGATTTATAGCATTTTAGATCGGGTTAAGGCTATCATGCGCTAAATACTAACCGGTGCACTCAATGTTAACACATGCGTTGGATGTTAACGTGTGTGCTAAATGCTAACACGTTCAATAAATATAATCATGTGTGGCTAAATGCTAACATGTGTGTTAAATGCACACACATATGTTTATCTTAATTCATGTGCAAAATGCTAACATGCTAAATACATGCAAACATGTGATTTCTAAATGCTAACATGTGTGCTAAATGCAAACATGTGTGGCTAAACGCCAACATATGTTAAACGTCAACATGTGTGCTAAATGCTAACATGTGCGCTAAGTGCATACACACATGCTAAATCCTAATACGTGTGCTAAATGCTAACAGTCTTAGTGAATTATAGCATTTGGTATTGGAACAACATTTTAAATTGTAAATAATCTTAAAGCCACTCAGAATGATTTATTTATTAGCAAAGATGTGATGACGTGGCTAAATGCTAACTAAATGATAACATTGCGTCTTAAAACAACATTTTTGTTTGTACCAGAATTACAAACAACTTAACAAGCAACCCAACAGCTAGAATTTATGCTAAAGCTAACACAAGAAGTGGTGTGGTCCTGGCTGGTCCTCAAATGTTAAAGTAGTAAAGCTGAAGTCCAAACTTTTCCATATTGTTGCTTTAATGAGATGCAACCATCTCATGAAGTTGTCATTTGTAGAATCAATATCTTGTCAATTAGCTTACTATTTCTCTTATATCAGCATGCTAAGGTTAGCATGCCAATATTTTATGCTAGCATGTGTGCTAACTTTTTTCGTTTAAACCTATAAAACTATGGCTTTCGGTACTTGCCCCCATCTTAGAAGTATACTACCTTTTCCTATGACATCCCGCTAATGTTAGCGTGCTAATGTTTTTTTGCTATCATTGCTAATTTATACATTTAACCTTAACAATCAAGAATTTTGATATTTGGCACACTCTCAGAAGTATGCTAACTTTTTACATGTTAGCATGCTAACGTTTTATGCTCACATTTTAGCTAATTTTATTCGTTTGAACCTAAAAATATGTTTTAGACTCTATATTAGAAGTACGATCATTTTTCCGATGTTATCATGCTAGCATTAGCCTGCTAATGATTTATGCTAGCACTTTCATTCATTTACACCTAGAATGTACGAATTTTGATACTTTTTATCATCTTGCAAGTATGCTAACCATTCCCATTATAACATGTTAAAAGTTTTATGCTAGCCTATTGGCTTCAAGCAAACAAAAGGTTAAAATCACAGTTAGCAGGCCCATCAGAATGGCCCTGTGTTATATTAAAGTAGCAAAAAGGCAGGTGTAATTACTATTTGTTAGTATAGCATGATTTTAAAGCTGAAGTCTTACATAACCTGGCTTTAATAAGCCGTAATATCTGATTGACTCTTCATTTTGTGGCTCCGTTTGTGCGGAATCACGGCCTTGTCAAGTTGCTTTGTTTTGTTGTTGTGGGGGAAAAAGAAAACCTATAGAAAACAGCCAAGCAAGAAAAGGGCAACAACGTCAAAAGTGCTCATGTCTAATTTGTACCTGGTTGGTACGCACTGTTAGCACCAGGCCTCAGGCTCAGCCTTTTTATTCAGTGCAAACACTTTATACTGAACGATTCTTTTTTAATTCAGTGAACACACTTCTTACTGAACGTTTTTTTTTTTATTTCATTTAGTGCAAACACTTGTGACTAAACGATTCATTTTTTATTCAGTGCAAATACTTCTTGCTGAACGGTTCTTTTTTTATTTAGGACAAACACTTGCAACTTAACGATACTTTTTTTAAATTGAGTACAAACACTTGTTACTGAACGATTCTTTTTTTTATTTAGTGAACACACTTTTTACTGAACAATTCTTTTTTTATGTAGTGCAAACACTTGTTACTGAACGATTCTTGTTTTATTTAGTGCAAACGTTTGTTACTGAACGATTCTTTTTTTAGTACAAACACTTGTTACTCAACGATTCTTCTGTTTATTTAGTGAACACACTTGTTCCTGAACGATTCTTTGTTTTATTGAGTAGAAACACTTCTTACTGAACGATTATTTTTTTATTTAGTGCAAACATTTGTTACTGAACGATTTCTTTTTATTTAGTGCAAACATTTGTTACTGAATGATTCTTTTTTTATTTAGTGAACACACTTTTTACTACACAATTCTTTTCTCAATTTAGTGCAAACACTTGTTACTGAACGATTCTTTTTTTATTTAGTGAACACACTTTACTGAAAGATTATTTTTATTTAGTACAAACACTTGTTACTGAACAATTCTTTTTTATTTAGTACAAACAGTAGTTACTGAACGTTTCTTTTTTTAATGAGTGCAAACATTTGTTGCTGAACGATTCTCTTTTTAGTTCAAAAACTTCTTACTGAATGATTCTTTTTTATTTGGTGATCACAGTTGTTACTGAACGATTATTTTTTTATTTAGTACAAACACTTGTTACTGAACGATTCTTTTTTATTTAGTACAAACACTTGTTACTGAACGTTTCTTTTTTTAATTAGTGCAAACATTTTTTACTGAACGATTCTCTTTTTAGTTCAAAAACTTCTTACTGAATGATTCTTTTTTATTTGGTGATCACAGTTGTTACTGAACGATTATTTTTTCATTTAGTACAAACACTTGTTACTGAACAATTCTTTTTTAATTAGTGCAAACATTTGTGACTCTACGGTTCTTTTTTTAATTATTGCAAACATTTGTTACTGAACGATTCTCCTTTTATTTAGTTCAAAAACTTCTTACTGAATAATAATTTTTTTGTTTAGTGAAAACACTTCTTACTGAACGATTCTTTTTTAATTAGTGCAAACATTTGTTGCTGAACGATTTTCTTTTTATTTATTTCAAAAACTTCTTACTGAATGATTCTTTTTTATTTTGTGAACACAGTTGTTACTGAATGATTATTTTTTTATTTAGTACAAACACTTCTTACTGAACAATTTATTTATTTATTTAGTACAAACATTTGTTACTGAGCGACTGCTAAGTACTTGCTAACACTCGTTTTTATTGCTTGACATTTTTATGAATTTAGCAGCAGGACGTCATTTTTAGTGAATTCTACTTTTACTACATTTTATCTACCAGGATTCTAACTAGTCTTTGTTTGTTTACGTGTGTGTTAAAGTACACAACATGAAGTGTATTATAGCACATTGTTGTGTTTTGTGTTGTTGTTGTTGTTTGTTTACACTTCTTAGAGATTTGGAATGTGTAAGTAATATGTAAATATAATGATTTGTTTATATTGACTAATGTCACCTTTTATTGTTCAATGATTATTACCTATGTCTAGCTTGTGTGCTATTGTGTGCTTAGCCGTTGTGTAGCTGCTAGCTCCCAGTAGCTTATAGCCTAGCGTGTTCACCTTTTTTCATGACAAGATATTTAAAGGCCTACTGAAACCCACTACTAACGACCACACAGTCTGATGGTTTATATATCAATGATGAAATATTAACATTGCAACACATGCCAATACGGCCTTTTTAGTTTACTAAATTGCAATTTTAAATTTCCCGCGGAATTTCTTGTGGAAATTTTCTTGTGATGACGCGTGCGCGTGACGTCACGGACTGTCAGGAAATATTAGCTCAGCACCAGTTACGGCTAAAAGTCGTCTCCTTTCACGGCATAATTTCACAGTATTCTGGACATCTGTGTTGCTGAATCTTTTGCAATTTGTTCGATTAATAATGGAGACTATAAAGAACAATGCTGTTGGTGGAAAGCGGTGTATTGCAGCTGTCTTTAGCACCGAGACACAGCCGGTGTTTCTTTGTTTTTAACACAGAGCGGTCAAGCGAACATGTTTTCTCTACTCCAACCAGCATGTTTTTGGATGGGAAAATCGTGATATATATCTTACCGGAGACATCATTGGATTATTCGTCCTCCTGCAGTAGCTGTTTAAAAGGCAGCTGTGAGCTTGGCTCCTCGGCTTCTCTCTGAGACACTGCGTGTTCACCGCAGTCAACCGACCTCGAGGTATGTCTTTACAATCTCACTAAAACACTATTAAAACAATAAGCAGATAAGGGATCTTCCGGAATTATCCTAGTAAATGTGTCTAATTACATCTGAAACGCTCACAGTGGGCGGCATAGCTCGGTTGGTAGAGTGGCCGTGCCAGCAACTTGAGGGTTGCAGGTTCGATTCCCGCTTGCCGTTGTGTCCTTGGGCAAGGCACTTTACCCACCTGCTCCCATTGCCACCCACACTGGTTTAAATGTAACTTAGATATTGGGTTTCACTATGGAAAGCGCTTTGAGTCACTAGAGAAAAGCGCTATATAAATATAATTCACTTCACTTCACTTCTCACTGCCGCCGCCCGGAACCGTCGCTTTCCTCTCCAAGGTTTCTCATAGTCATCATTGTCACTGTCACCGACGTTCCACTGGGGTGAGTTTTCCTTGCCCTTATGTGGGCTCTACCGAGGATGTCGTTGTGGTTTGTGCAGCCCTTTGAGACACTAGTGATTTAGGGCTAAATAAATAAACATTGATTGATTGATTGATTTTTGAAGTAGAATTCTTTCCCATTCTTGCTTGACGTACAGTTTAAGTTGTTCAACAGTCTCCCTTCTGCTATTATAGGTTTCATATCGCACCACATATTTCCAATGGGAAACAGGTCTGGACTGCAGGCAGGCCAGTCTAGTACCCACACTTTTTTACTATAACACATGGCTTGGCATTGTCTATCTGAAATAAGCAGGGACGTCCACGATAACGTTGCTTGGGTGACAACATTTGTTGCTCCAAAACCTGTATGTACTTTTCAACCTAAATAGTGCCTTCACAGATGTGTAAGTTACCCATGCCTCGGGCACTAATACACCCCCATACCATCACAGATGCTAGCTTTTTAACTTTGTGCCTAGAACACTCCGGATTGTTATTTTCCTCTTTGGTCTGGAGAACACCACGTCCACAGTTTCCAAAAACAATTTGAAATGTGGACTCGTCAGACCACAGAACATTTTTCCACTTTGCATCAGTCCATCTTAGATGAGCTCGGGCCCAGCGAAGCGTTTCTGGGTGTTGTTGATGAATGGCTTTGGCTATGCATAGTAGAGTTTTAACTTGCCCTTACAGATGTAGCGACCAAAGGTAGTTACTGACAGTGGTTTTTTGAAGTGTTCCTGAGCCCATGTGGTGATATCCTTTACACACTGATGTGACTAATTAAGGCTGAGGGATCCAAGGTCCGTAATATCATGGCTTACATGCAGTGTTTTCTCCAGATTCTCTGAACCTTTTGATGATATTACGGAGAAGTAGATGGTGAAATCCCTAAATTCCTTGCAATAGCTGGTTGAGAAATGTTGGGGTTTGTAGGAGAAAGTGGGTGTTTATTGGAGGACATTTAGATGTTAACTGGCTGTCCAGCTTTGCACAGGTAAACACTGCTTGTATCGCACATGATATCGCACACAAGTAAACACGCTTCAGCACTGCTTGTATCGCACATGATATCACGGACAAATTAACACTGCAGGACTAATTGTATCGTATATATCACACACAAGTAAACACTCTGCAGGACTGCTTGTATCGCACATGATATCACACAGAAGTAAACACGCTGCAGGACTGATTGTATCACACATGATATCAGAGAACACATTAACACTGCAAGACTAATTATATCGTATATGTCACACACAAGGAAACACGCTGCAGGACTGCTTGTATAGCACATGATATCGCACACAAGTAAACACTCCCCGGGACTGCTTGTATTGCACATGATATCACGGACAAATTAACACTCTGCAGGACTGATTGTATGGTATATGATATAACACACAAGTAAACACTCTGCAGGACTACTTGTATCGCACATGATATCACACACAAGTAAACACGCTGCAGGAATGAATGTATCACACATTATATCACACACAAAGAAACACGCTGCAGGACTGCTTGTACAGCACATGATATCGCACACAAGTAAACACTCCGCTGGACTGCTTGTATCACACATGATATCACGGACAAATTAACACTCTGCACGACTAATTGTATTGTATATGATATCACACACAAGTAAACACTCTGCAGGACTTCTTGTATTGCACATGATATCACACAGAAGTAAACACGCTGCAGGACTGATTGTATCGCACATTATATCACACACAAGTAAACACTCTGCAGGACTTCTTGTACAGCACATGATATCGCACACAAGTAAACACTCTGCAGGACTGCTTGTATCGCACATAAAATCACGGACTAATTTACACTCTGCAGGACTGATTGTATTGTATATGATATCACATATAAGTGAACACTCTGCAGGACTGCTTGTATCGCACATGATATCACACAGAAGTAAACACGCTGCAGGACTGATTGTATCGCACATTATATCACACACAAGTAAACACTCTGCAGGACTTCTTGTACAGCACATGATATCGCACACAAGTAAACACTCTGCAGGACTGCTTGTATCGCACATAAAATCACGGACTAATTTACACTCTGCAGGACTGATTGTATTGTATATGATATCACATATAAGTGAACACTCTGCAGGACTGCTTGTATCGCACATGTTATCACACAGAAGTAAACACGCTGCAGGACTGATTGTATCACACATGATATCGCACACAAGTAAACACTCCGCAGGACTGCTTGTATCGCACATGAAATCACGGACAAATGAACACTTTGCAGGACTAATTGTATTGTATATGATATCACACACAAGTAAACACTCTGCAGGAATGCTTGTATCGCACATGAAATCACGGACAAATGAACACTTTGCAGGACTGATTGTATCATATATGATACCACACATAAGCAAACACTCTGCAGGACTGCTTGTATCACACATGATATCACACACAAGTAAACACTCTGCAGGACTGCTTGTATCGCACATGATATCACACAGAAGTAAACACGCTGCAGGACTGATTGTATCGCACATGAAATCACGGACAAATGAACACTTTGCACGACTAATTGTATTGTATATGATATCACACACAAGTAAACACTCCGCAGGACTGCTTGTATCGCACATGAAATCACGGACAAATGAACACTTTGCAGGACTGATTGGATCATATATGATACCACACATAAGTAAACACTCTGCAGGACTGCTTGTATCGCACATGAAATCACGGACAAATTAACACTCTGCAGGACTGATTGTATCGTATATGATATCACACACAAGTAAACACTCTGCAGGACTGATTGTATCGCTCATGAAATCACGGACAAATTAACACTCTGCAGGACTGATTGTATCGTATATGATATCACACACAAGTAAACACTCTGCAGGACTGCTTGTATCGCACATGATATCACACACAAGTAAACACTGGTTAGCAAAGGTGTTAAACGTGTGGTTGATGCTAGCACGCTAAGTTGCTACACAACCCCCACCTGACTATCTACCCCCCCCCCCCAGACTGTCCACACCAAACACGGGACCCTTTTTGAAGTTCAGGAGTGGCCCCCCAAGTGCGGCGGGGCCCCAAGTGAGTCTCAGGTTACAGACGTGCGACGTCCGCAGCCAAATAACAGCACGCCATCTGGAAGCCATGTCGCCCTCGCCGCTTGGTCACGCCCACCTCAATCAAGTTTGGACTATTTTTGTTCGCTAAAGCCTTTTTCCTTTCCTGTTGTCCTCGGACTGGACCTGGACTGATGCGAGCCAGTCTGTGTGAGTCCACCTGATGAGATCTTTCATGCCGGAGCACCTTGACAAAGACGCCTTTGTGCGCCCGGAGACTACTTGGTATGCCGGGTCAAGGGTGGACCTTTTCTTCCCGCTCTTTCTTGACCCCACTTACACGTGTTCTTCACCCCACTTACACGCCACACAATAGTCGCACTTCAGCCGCTCTGCGCTTCACAACCTCGCATGAGATCACCCACCTGCGATGACAACGTTAGCCAGTGCCAGCTTGTCAGCAAGCGCGGAGCTTGTTAGCTAGCATAAGCCTGTTAGCTAGCGTGGAGCTTGTTAGCTTGCGCGGAGTTTGTTAGCTAGTGCGGAGTTTGTTAGCTAGCGCAAGCTTGTTCACTAGCTTTAGCCTGTTAGCTAGCGCGGAGATTGTTAGCTAGCACATAGCTTGTCAGCTAGCGCGAACCGTGTTGGTTAATGTGGAGCTTGTTAGCTAGCACGAAGCCTGTTAGCTAGTGCAGTGCTTGTTAGCTAGTGCCGAGCTTGTCAGCGAGCATGGAGTTTGTTGGATAGTGCGGAGCTTGTCAGCTGGCGCAGAGCTTGATAGCTAGTGTGGAGCTTGTCAGCTAGCATGGAGCTTGTTAGCTAGTGTAAGCCTGTTAGCTAGCGCAGAGCTTGTTAGCTAGTGCGGAGCTTGTGTATCTAGCGTTGACCTTTTCAGCTAACGTGGGTTAATAACTAGCGTATGCTTGTAACTAGCACAGAGCTTGTTAGCTAGTGTAAGCCTGTTAGCTAGCGCAGAGTTTTTTAGCTAGCGCGGAGCTTGTTATCTAGCGTGGACCTTGTCAGCTGCGTGGGCTTAATAACTAGCGTAAGCTTGTTCACTAGCACAGAGCTTGTTAGCTAGTATAAGCCTGTTAGCTAGCGCAGAGCTCTTTAGCTAGCATGGAGCTTGTTAGCTACCGCAAAGCTTGTTATATAGCGTAAACTTTGTTAGCTAGCGTAGACGTATTATTTAGCGTAAGCTCGTTAACTAACACAGAGCTTGTTAGCTAGTGTAAGCCTGTTAGCTAGCGCAGAGCTTGTTGGCTAGCACAGAGCTTGTTAGCCAGCGTAAGCTTGTCAGCAAGTGCAGAGAATGTGCAGAGCTTGTCAGGTACTGTGTGTGGTTGGTCAGCTAGCGCGTAGCTTATTAGCTAGCGTGTAGCTAATTAGCTAGCATGGAGATTGTAAGCTAGCGCAGAGCCTGTTGGCTAGCACAGATCCTGTTAGCTAGCACAGAGCCTGTTAGCTAGCGTGGAGCTTGTTAGCTAGCACGGAGTTTGTAAGTTAGCGCTGAGCTTGTCAGCTAGCATGGAGTTTGTCAGCTAGTGCGGAGCTTGTCAGATAGCGTGGACCTTGTCATCTAGCACAGAGCTTGTTACCTAGTGTAACCCTGTTAGCTAGTGCAGAGCTTGTTAGCTAGCACAGACCTTGTTAACCAGCGTAAGCTTGTTAGCTAGCGTGGAGCTTGTCAGCTAGTGCGGAGCCAGTGCAGAGCTTGTCAGCTAGTGTGGAGCTTGTCACCAAACATCAAGCTTGTTAGCTAGTGCGGAGGTAGTGCAGAGCTTGTCATTTAGCGTGGAGCTTGTTAGCTAGTACGGAGTTTTTTTAGCCAGCGCTGAGTTTGTTAGCTAGCGAACAACTTGTCAGCTAGTGCGGAGCTTGTCAGCTAGCATGGAGTTTGTAAGCTAGCGTGTAGCTTGTAAGCTAGCGTGTAGCTTGTAAGCTAGCGCGGCGCTTGTTAGCTAGCATAGGGCATGTTAGCTAGTGTGTAGTTTAATAGCTAGCGCGTAGATTATTAGCTATCGCGTAGCTTGTTTGCTATCGTGTAGCTTGTCAGCTAGCATTGAGCTTGTTAGCTAACGCAGAAATACATATTTAAATTATTGACAGTAAATATGTTACATTAATATATACAGTGTGTATGAATGTATGTGTAAAAGTGCATATGTGTATGAATGTACATATATATTTTTTCTAAATAAAAAATATAAGTATTTTTAAAAATTATCTTAAATAAATATTTTTAAAAATTATTCTGAATTAAAATATATATCCACAATTACAAAAAAAACACTTACTTGATATTACATTTTAAATGGATAGCATACATTAATAATATACATAGCTATAATAAATGTACCTGAAATACTTATTTAAAATACTGACAGTTAATATCTTACATTAATATATATGTGTGTATGTATGAATGTGTATGTGTGCATATGTGTATGAAGAAACATATATATTTTTTCTAAATAAAAAATACAATATTTTAAATAAATAAATATTTTAATTTGGTATTTTAAATAACTATTCAAAAAATATTTTGAATAAATATTTAAAGATAAATATTTGAAATACATATTTAGAATAAGTATTTGAAATAATTATTTAAAACAAATGTCTTGTTCACGAGTGGGGGAAGAGTGGATCGTGAGATCGACAGGCAGATCGGTGCGGCGTCTTCAGTAATGCGGACGTTGTATCGATCCATTGTGGTGAAAAAGGAGCTGAGCCGGAAGGCAAAGCTCTCGATTTACCGGTCGATCTACATTCCCATCCTCACCTATGGTCATGAGCTTTGGGTCATGACCGAAAGGATAAGATCACGGGTACAAGCGGCCGAAATGAGTTTCCTCCGCCGTGTGGCGGGGCTCTCCCTTAGAGATAGGGTGAGTAGCTCTTCCATCCGGGAGGAACTCAAAGTAAAGCCGCTGCTCCTCCACATCCAGAGGAGCCAGATGAGGTGGTTCGTGCATCTGGTCAGAATGCCACCCGAACACCTCCCTAGGGAGGTGTTTAGGGCACGTCCAACCGGTAGGAGGCCACGGGGAAGACCCAGGACAAGTTGGGAAGACTATGTCTCCCGGCTGGCCTGGGAACGCCTAGGAATCCCCCGGGAAGAACTAGACGAAGTGGCTGGGGAGAGTCTGGGCTTCCCTGCTTAGGCTGTTGCCCCCGCGACCCGACCTCGGATAAGCGGAAGAAGATGGATGGATGGACAATAAATGTATTGAATTTTGGACTAACGCTGTAAGAAAACAAAGTGTAGTAAAGGGCTACTTTCTGGCTGCACTCCACTTTGTACATTCAGTAGAAGTAGACATAGTACTGTAGTAGTATTCCAAGTAGTTACTTTTCTGGTGTAGAATATTACTAATATGCCAGCATCGATTTTATTTAAAGTGACATCATGACCAGGCATCAGGATATTTGTCTTCCCAACTTTGATTGATTTAATTGTCTCCAACTGCAACGTTTGATGGTAGTTTCTGCTCAACACTGTCACCACGGGATATTGGACTGATAATTGTGGATAACTGTTTGATACTTTTATCATGCGGGGAAAATGATCCTTATTCATAAGTAATACGCTTGTCTCGTGTGTGTGTGTATGTGTGTGCGTGCGTGCATGTGTGTGTGTGTGTGTGTGTGTGTGCGTGTGTGTGTGTGTGTCTGTGTGTCTGTTTGTGTGTGTCTGTCTGTGTGTGTGTTTGTGACTGTGTGTGCGTGTCTCTGTGTGTGTGTGTGTCTTTGTGTGTGTGTCTGTGTGTCTGCTTCTGTGTGTGTGTGTCTGTGACTGTGTGTGTGTCTTTGTGTGTGTGTGTGTGTCTTTGTGTCTGTGACTGTGTGTGCGTGTCTGTGTGTGTGTGTCTGTGTGTGTGAGTTTGTGTGTCTGTGTGTTTGTGTATTTGTGTGTGTCTGTGTCTGTCTGAGTCTGTGTGTGCTGTGTTTTTCTGTCTGTCTGTGGGTTTATGTGAGTGTGTTTGTGTGTCTTTCAGTGTGTGTCTGTGTGTGTGTGCGTGTCTGTGTGTGTGTGTGTGTGTGTGTGTGCATGTGTGTGTGTGTGTGTGTGTGTGTGTCTGTGTGTCTGCTTGTGTGTGTCTGTGTCTGTGTGTGTGTCTGTGACTGTGTGTGCGTGTGCGTGTCTCTGTGTGTGTGTGTGTCTTTGTGTGTGTGTCTGTGTGTCTGCTTCTGTGTGTCTGTGTGTCTGTGTCTGTGCCTGTGTGTGTGTCTGTGACTGTGTGTGTGTCTGTGTCTGTGACTGTGTGTCTGTGACTGTGTGTGCGTGTCTGTGTGTGTGTGTCTGTGTGTGTAAGTTTGTGTGTCTGTGTGTTTGTGTGTTTGTGTGTTTGTGTGTGTCTGTGTCTGTCTGAGTCTTTGTGTGCTGTGTTTGAGTCTGTGTGTGCTGTGTTTGTCTGTCTGTCTGTGTGTATGTGAGTGTGTTTGTGTGTCTTTCAGTGTGTGTCTGTGTGTGTGTGCGTGACTGTGTTTGTGTGTGTCTGTGTATGTGTCTGTCTGTCTGTGTGTGTGTGTGTCTGGTTGTCTATGTCTGTGTCTTTGTGTGTGTGTCTGTGTCTGGGTCTGTGTCTATATATGTGTCAATGTGTGTGTGTGTGTCTCCGTGTGTGTGTGTGTGTGGGTGTGTATGTGTGTCTGTGTATGTGTGTGTGTGTGTGTGTGTGTGTGCTGTGTCTATGTCTATGTCTGTGTCTGTGTCTGTGTGTATGTGTATGTGTGTGTGTCTGTGTGTCAGTGTTTGTGTGTGTTTGTGTGTGTGTGTGTCTGTCTGTGTTTGTGTCTTTGTGAGTGTGTGTCTGTGTGTGTGTGTGTCTGTCTGTGTGTGTCTGTGTGTGTAAATGTGTGTGTGTATGTGTGTCTCTGTGTTTGTGTTTTTGTGAGTGTGAGTGTGTGTGGTGTGTCTGTGTGTGTGTGTGTGTTTGTGTCTTTGTGAGTGTGTGTCTGTGTGTGTGTTTGTCTGTGTAAGTGTCTGTCTGTGTGTGGCTGTGTGTGTGTGTGTGTCTTTCTGTCTATGTCTGTGTCAATGTGTGTGTGTGTGTGTGTGTGTGTGTGTCGATGTGTGCGTGTGTGTTAACATGCTAACGACAACAACATTTGGGGCACAATCTAATAGATATTGTAATTCTTAAGGTTCTTAATCCATTCTTTCAATATCGTCTTTCATACGATGGAAGTTCCATTTATGAACTTATTGGTTCTTGAACAGTGTTTGTATACAGAAAAGTTTGTATAGCAAAGCAGATATCTCCACAGGGAACAATGTAAATAGGAATAATTGGTTCCATATTTTAGTGAAGCTTTGTAGACTTTAAATTCAGACATAAAGTGCGACACAGTACTGCGGCCAAAAAAACAACAACGGCAAGCTAAACTCTCTTGTATGCGCTGCTTTCCCAACCGACAGAAGTCACTTCGGTGGCCTCACAAACGATCAGAAACGACAACACTCCTTAACTTTAACAACCACGTTGCTACAGTAACAAACACTTAACAAAGTCAAACAACGTGTGTAAGTCTGCTCTGGCATCCTTTCCCAGAAAAGTCTGGTCTCTTCACAATAAAACTTGCTGTAGATGATTCCTCCATACTTGTGAGCGCCATCAATGTACTTTTTTTTTGTAACTCTTTTCTACGCCGGCAAGTTCTCTTTCAGGGCGCCATGTTGGGTCTTTGTACTTGGGGAACACTCTTAGCTTGTCTTCTTTGCTGGAACCTTCCCGTGATTTGAACCCACTTACCGATATGCTAAAGGTGTTAAAGGCCTACTGAAATGAGATTTTCTTATTTAAACGGGGAAAGCAGGTCCATTCTATGAGTCATACTTGATCATTTCGCGATATTGCCATATTTTTGCTGAAAGGATTTAGTAGAGAACATCGAAGATAAAGTTCGCAACTTTTGGTCGCTACTAGAAAAGCCCTGCCTTTACCGGAAGTCGCAGACGATGAGGTCACCCATTGATGGCTCCTCACATCCTCACATTGTTCATAATGGGAGCGTCCAACAAAAAGTGCTATTTGGACCGAGAAAACAACAATTTCCCCATTAGTTTGAGCGAAGATGAAAGATTTGTGTTTGAGGATATTGATAGCGACGGACTAGAAAAAATAAAAATAAAAATCAAGTTTAAAAAAAAAAACGGGATTGCATTGGGACGGATTCAGATGTTTTTAGACACATTTACTAGGATAATTCAGGGAAATCTGTCAGGCTTTCCCTTGACAGTTTGTCTATGTTTTAGTTTTCCTCTGCATTTGTCTGTTTCCTCTGTGTTTAGTATCTCCTGTCTTTAGTTCCTGTCTAGTGCTCCTATTTTGTCAGCTTCCTGTCTTGTTCCCTGAGTGCTGTGTTCCTCCTCAGCTGCGGTTGATTGGCACCTGGTCACACCTGTTGCCAATCAGCCCGCTCCTATTTGTACCCTCTTCGTCTTGTGTCAGTTGCTGGATCATTGTATTGTCATTTGTATTGTCGTTGCCACATGTCGCTCCTGTCGTTGCTATTGTGTCGTTTTATTGCAGCTTAGCGGTAAGCTACATTTGTTTGTTTGTAACTTACTGTCTTTTGTTCCCTGCTTCTGTTTTGTTTTCACTCTACAAGTAACGACTTCTGTTTTCCTGTTTGCTACCCGCTAGCTTCCACGCTAGCCCCTTTTTTGTTTCTTGCTAGCTTCTATGCTAAAGACCCTTGGTTTGTTATCCGCCTCGTGCGCGCTTTGTGTTAGTACCCTTTTGTTTGATTTTGTCTTAGTATCTTTATTAAATCATGTTTTCTCACTCCATGCCTACCTCCATCTCTGCATCTTGGGGTTCGTCAACAAATCCATCACTCCATCCATTTTCTACCGCTTATTCCCTTTTGGGGTCACGGGGGGCGCTGGCGCCTATCTCAGCTACAATCGGGCGGAAGGCGGGGTACACCCTGGACAAGTCGCCACCTCATCGCAGGGCCAACACAGATAGACAGACAACATTCACGCTCACATTCACACACTAGGGTCAATTTAGTGTTGCCAATCAACCTATCCCCAGGTGCATGTCTTTGGAAGTGGGAGGAAGCAAATACCCCTGCCAAAACCCCTTATCTTTCTATTGTGTTGCTAGTGTTTTAGTGAGTTCAATAGTACCTGATAGTCGGAGGTGTGTGTCCACGGGTGTCTTGACGCTGTCACGCCAAATTTATCCCCCCCCCCCCCGCATTTACTTCCGGGGTCATGATTAATACAGACGTTTTGTTTACGCTATATTATAAAAGTATAATGTTATATTATAAAAATACAGACGTTTTGTTAACGCTATTTTATAAAAAAAATTTAAAAACAATTTACAAACATAAGCTATGGGATGACATAAGAGGAAACGTGACCCCGGAAGTAAATGCGTCATCCCATAGCTTGTGTTTGTAAATTGTATTTTTATAATATAGCGTAAACAAAACGTCTGTATTTATCATGACCCCAGAAGTAAATGGGAGGAAAGGTTTTAGTAGGGGGGAAGAAATTTGGCGTGACAACGCCAATGTCTCAGGGGAGTCGACGGCAGCTTTATGGACGGCACAAGCCCAGCTGATCTCCGGTACGTGGCAACTTTTTACCAAAATTTTTCACCGAAAACTGCTGGTTGACATTTGGTCGAGATCCATGTTCGCTTGACCGCTCTGATCCATAGGAAAGCTTCACCTCCGGGATTTTTAAACAAGGAATCACCGTGTGTTTGTGTGGCTAAAGGCTAAAGTGTCCCAACTCCATCTTTCTACTTTGACTTCTCCATTATTAATTGAACAAATTGCAAAAGATTCAGCAACACAGATGTCCAAAATACTGTGTAATTATGCCGTTAAAGCAGACGACTTTTAGCTATGTGTGTGTGCGCAGCGCTCATATTTACTTACAGTCCGTGACGTCACGCGTACACGTCATCGTTCCGCGACGTTTTCAACAAGAAACTCCCGGGAAATTTAAAATTGCAATTTAGTCAAATAAAAAGGCCGTATTGGCATGTGTTGAACATTGCAACACATGCAATTTTAAATTTCCCGGGAGTTTCTTGTTGAAAACGTCGCGGAACGATGACGTGTACGCGTGACGTCACGGACTGTAAGGAAATATTAGCGCTGCGCACACACACACAGCTAAAAGTCGTCTGCTTTAACGGCATTATTACACAGTACTTTGGACATCTGTGTTGCTGAATCTTTTGCAATTTGTTCAATTGATAATGGAGAAGTCAAAGTAGAAAGATGGAGTTGGGACACTTTAGCCTTTAGCCACACAAACACACGGTGATTCCTTGTTTAAAATTCCAAACTATCAGACTGCGTGGTGGGTAGTAGTGGGTTTCTGTAGGCCTTTAAGTGTTGCACGTGTGTACAAATGTGGGAGTAGTATGAATCAAAGCATCGTTGTCATGTTGGATATCAGCTTCCGTCAACATTCTCACACCCTGCCGTTACGCTCCACATGCATGGGGGACTAGCGGGGTGGTGACCCTCCAGATATTATTTCCCTGTTCGCTCTATTCCTGTTTATGCAGCGTGGGCGTGGCCAGCAGTGATCCGCAGCTCCAGTCCACTTTTGTTTACCTCCCAGCTTTTTACCCTTTTGTGTGTGTCCGCCCCGACCACCCCCCCACCCACCCCTGCCTCCCCGCCTTGCATGGCCGCCCCTGAATGGAGATCAGTTTGGCGAGTCTTTCAACACAACTTAGTCCTCAGTCTGCCGCTTCAGCCTCCATTGACAAGACATTTCTGTGCGAGCAGGAGACTTTTCAGTCTCCAGGAGCAGGAAGTGCTGCTTGGGTGCGAGTACAAAGCCTGCACCTGTGTGTGTGTGTGTGTGTGTGCGTGTGTGTGTGTGTGTGAAGAAAGGTCCTTCACAATAAGGGCGGGGGGAGGGGGAAATATATACATCCTGATGTGTTGCATGAAACCTAGCTGTGCAAAATGTTAGTGAAGTGTGCAGAGTTAATGTGGTTACTTTTAGTAGTAATCTGATTACTTGGATGTAACGCAGTTAGCCACAGGTCCGATGTAACGTGACAGAAGTTCCATGCAGGAAGTTACTTTTTACCAATCAAAGTAAGAAACAGGAAATAGAAGGAGGCAACATCACACAGCAAACATGTCATACACACTACTACTTCTACTACTACTACTACTACTACTACTACTACTACTATACTACTACTACCACTACTACTACTACTTATGATGATAATAATAAAAATAATAAAATAAAAAATAATAATACTATTACTAGTACTACTACTACTACGACTACTACTACTTGAAATACTACTACTATTAATACTACTACTAATAATAATAATTATACTATTACTACTAGAACTACTACTACTACTATACTACTACTACTACTACTAGAAATACTACTACTACTGCTGCTACTATTACTACTAATACTACTAGAAATACTACTACTAGAAAGACTACTATGACTTTTGCTACTACTACTAATAATAATAACAATAATACTAATGCTTATAAAAGTATTATTAATAATAATAATAATACTATTACTACTACAACTACTACTACTACTAGAAATACTACTACTATTAATACTACCACTACTACTACTAATACTATTACTACGACAACTAGTACTACTAGAAATACTACTACTACAAAGACTACTATGACTTTTAGTACTACTACTACACCCAATAATAACAATAATAGTAATACTAATAAAAATATTAATAATAATAATAACAATGATATTATTACTACTACTACTACTAAAAATACTACTACTAATATTAATTATAATAATAATGATAATAAAAATAATACCTTTACAACTACAACTACTACTACTACTAGAAATACTACTATTACTACTACTACTACTACTAATAATAATAATACTATTACTACCACTACTACTACTATTACTACTACTAGAAATGCTACTACTATTAATACTACTACTAATAATTATACTATTACTACTACAACTACTACTACTACCATACTACTACTACTAGAAATACTACTACTACTACTGCTACTATTACTACTAATACTACGAGAAATACTACTACTACTACGGCTGCTACTATTAGTACTAATACTACTAGAAATACTACTACTGCTACTGCTACTATTACTACTAATACTATGAGAAATACTACTACTACTACTACTGCTGCTACTATTACTACTAATATTACTAGAAATACTACTACTACTACCACTACTACTACTACTACTACTACTACTACTACTACTACTAATACTACTAGAAATACTACTAATGCTACTGCTACTATTACTACTAATACTACTAGACATACTACTACTACTACTATTACTAATACTACTAGAAATACTACTACTATTACTACTAATACTACTAGAAGTACTACTAATGCTACTGCTACTATTACTACTAATACTACTAGAAATACTACAACTAGAAAGACTACTATGACTTTTACTACTACTACTACTAATAACAATAATATTAATACTAATAAAATTATTATTATTAATAATAATAATAACAATGATAATACTATTACTACTACTACTACTACTACTATTAGAAATACGACTACTATTAATACTTCTGCTAATAATAATAATAATAATACTACTATTACTACTACATCTAGTACTACTAGAAATACTACTACTACTACTGCTACTATTAATTCTAATACTACTAGAAAGACTACTATGACTTTTACTACTACTATTACACCTAATAACAATAATATTGATACAAATATTAATAATAATAATAATAATAATAACAATAATATGATTACTAATACAACTACTACTACTACTACTAGAAATACTACTACTAATAATAATAATGATAATAAAAATAATACTATTACTACTACAACTACTACTACTCCTAGAAATACTACTATTACTACTACTAATTATAATAATAATAATACTATTACTACTACTACTAGAAATACTACTACTGCTACTATTACTCCTAATACTACTAGAAATACCACTACTAGAAATACTACTATGATTTTTACTATGGGACGGCGTGGCGCAGTGGGAGAGTGGCCGTGCGCAACCCGAGGGTTCCTGGTTCAAATCCCTTCAGGTACCAACTTCGTCACGTCTGTTGTGTCCTGAGCAAGACACTTCACCCTTGCTCCTGATGGGTGCTGGTTGGCGCCTTGCATGGCAGCTCCCTCCATCAGTGTGTGAATGTGTGTGTGAATGGGTAAATGTGGAAGTAGTGTCAAAGCGCTTTGAGTACCTTGAAGGTAGAAAAGCGCTATACAAGTACAACCCATACCTACCTACCTACCGTACTAACCAACTACATATCTATCATTTTATCATTACTACTACTACTACTACTACTAATAATAATAATAGAACTACTAATACCTCGAACCTACACAGTGGCCTAGTGGTTAGAGTGTCCACCCTGAAATCAGTAGTTTGTGAGTTCAAACCCCGGCTGAGTCGTACCAAAGACTATAAAAATAGAAGCCATTATCTCTCCGCTTGGCACGCAGCATCAGTGGTTGGAATTGGAGGTTAAATCACCATAAATGACTCCCGGGCGTGGCTACCGCTGCTGTTCACTGCTCCCCTCACCTCCCAGGGGGTGAACAAGGGTGAGAGAATAATTTCGCCACACCTACTGTGTGTGTGACAATTTTTGGTACTTTAACCTTAAATAATACTATGACTATTACTAATACCGCTACTAATACTATTAATAGAACGACTACTACTACGTACCTATTAAGTGGCCTAATGGTTAGAGTGTCCGCCCTGAGATCGGTAGGTTGTGAGTTCAAACCCCGGCCGAGTCATACCAAAGACTATAAAAATGGGAGCCATTACCTCCCTGCTTGGCACTTAGCGTCAAGGGTTGGAATTGGGGGTTAAATCAACAAAAATGATTCCCGGGCGCGGCCACCGCTGCTGCCCACTGCTCCCCTCACCTCCCAGAGGGTGATTAAGGGCAATGGGTCAAATGCAGAGAATAATTTCGCCACACCTAGTGTGTGTGTGACAGTCATTGGTACTTTAACTTGAAGGCTGATTTATGCAGATCCCAAATACAGATCAGCAGGTACCAGAAGGGAAGGAAAGTGGCTTTGGCATAATATTGCGAAACAAAACATCAGTTCATATGTCTTACCTATTACAGACACCATAATAATTGATACTCTAATGTTTAAGCACAGTACAATCCATCAGGCGGTGCTGCTTAAAAGCTTACCAGAGTCGTACTAAAGTACCTCCCTGCTTGGCACTCACCATCAAGGGTTGGAATTAGGGGTTTAATCTCCAAAAATGATTCCCGGGCGCGGCACCGCTGCTGCCCACTGCTCCCCACACCTCCCAGGGGGTCAACAATGGGGATGGGTAAAATGCAGAGAATAATTTCACCACACCAAGTGTGTGTGTGACTATCAGTGGTACTTTAACTTTAACGTTACTAGAACTACTACTACTACTACTAGTACTACTACCACTACTACTACTACTATTACTGTAGGCAGTATAGCTCGGTTAATAGAGCGGCCCTGCCAGCAACTTGAGGGTTCCAGGTTTGATCCCAGCTTCCGCCATCGTAGTCACTGCCGTTGTGTCCTTGGGCAAGACACTTTACCCACCTGCTCCCAGTGCCACCCACACTGGTTTAAATGTCACTTAGATATTGGGTTTCACTATGTAAAGCGCTTTGAGTCACTAGAGAAAAGTGCTATGTAAATATAATTCACATCACTTCACTTCACTACTGCTACTACTACTACTACCAAGGGGGAATAACGAACAACACAACCAGGATTGCAGTGACAAGCTTGCAGTCGTAAATCAGCCCGTTTGTGGACAAGGAGATTGCAGCCATAGAAGCAGGTTCAATCTCTGTAAAGCCTGAACCACTAAATATTTGACAGAACATTTAGATTATTTAAAACAGGAGCTTTTATTGGTCCTTCTGAACAAAATAAAACATTTATTTTTTTCCAAAAATATATTATCGTATTTGACACAACATATAATTTTTATGTTGTTTTCATATACACAGAAATGTCTATCCAGTTATTTGGAAACATAGAAAAAAGAACATTTGTCGTCACCATCTTACTGCAGATCACTTGAATTCAGATTGTTGATCATTTTCGAAGCATTTTTAAAGGCCGACTGAAATGAGATCTTCTTATTCAAACGGGGATAGCAGGTCCATTCTATGTGTCATACTTGATCATTTCTTGATATTGCCATATTTTTGCTGAAAGGATTTAGTAGAGAACATCCACGATAAAGTTCGCAACTTTTGGTCGCTAATAAAAAAGCCTTGCCTGTACCTGAAGTAGCAGATGATGTGCGCGTGACGTCACAGGTTGTAGGGCTCCTTACATCCTCACATTGTTTACGATCATGGCCACCAGCAGCTAGAGCGATTTGGACCGAGAAAGCGACAATTTCCCCATTAATTTGAGCGAGGATGAAGGATTCGTGGATGAGGATAGTGAGAGTGAAGGACTTGAATAAAAAAAAATAATAATAAAATAAAATAAATACGAGGGCAGTGGGAGCGATTCAGATGTTATTAGACAAATTTACTAGGATAATTCTGGAAAATCCCTTATCTGCTTAAAGTGTTACTAATTTTTTAGTGAGATTATATAGTCATACCTGAAAGTCAGAGGGGTGTGGTGACCGCCAGTGTCTCTGAGGGAAGCCACGGAGGAGCCTAGAAATTCGCAGCTGCCTCTTTGACAGCTGCAGGAGGAACGACACAAGCTCCGCGGTCATGTCTACGGTAAGAGCCGACTTAATACCACAATTTTCTCACCGAAACCTGCCGGTTGACATGTGGTAGAGAACCATGTTCGCTTGACCGCTCTGTTCCATGTTAAAGCTTCACCGTCATCTTTAGGGAATTTGAACAAAGAAACACCGGCTGTGTTTGTGTTGCTACAGCCGGCTGCAATCCACCGCTTTTCACCTACAGCTTTCTTCTTTGTAGTCTCCATTATTAATTGAACAAATTGTGCGATATGGAGAAGTTGGTATATTTCCCATTAATTTTCAACGGGGGAAATTCCTGGTAATTCCTGGTAATCAGGGTAGTGGAGTGTGTGGATGTTGGAATGGTTCCAATCATACTTGGAGATGTGGGATATGCACATTGCCCATTCATTGTCAACGGGGAAGAAGTTCCAGGAAACTGGGAATCTGGGAAAGGGAGAACATGTTTTGTGTTCGATATATGGGAATATATGATGGTTGAAAGGTCGGTATCGGGTTTAAAAACGGTGCTACATTTTGAGAATTTAGGGCATTGTAGAACTATGAATACATCCGTTCATTTGAATGGAAACTTCCTGGAAATGGGGTTATTTCGAGATAACCGGGATTTTTTTTTTTAATATTGATACTAGTAAAATTGTCCTGGATGATATGAATGGGTTGGTGTGGGAACTTTTGTACTCGGTTGAAAAATGTTCATGTAGTAACAGTTTGAATTGATGATGGGTAATTACTGGAATTTCGTGAAAACCAGGAATTTCCATCCATCCATTATCTACCGCTTGTTCCGTTTTGGGTCACGGGGGTACTGGAGCCTATCTCAGCTGCATTCGAGCGGAAGACGGGGTATACCCTGGACACTATCGAATGAATACTGTGGGCTGTGGAGAATGCCAAACTTTTGCAGCGGAATAATAATAGTAATAATAATAAATAGATTATTTTTTATTTTGGAATATACCCTTATTGTGTGAATGTTCAGACATTCACATATTAATAATAATAAAAAGAATAACAACAATAATAATAATAATAATAATGATGATAATAATAATAAGAAATCAAAGACGTCTATGATAAATACAAACAAAGGACCCAGATTTCCTTCGCCCGGACGCAGGTCACCGGGGCCCCCTCTGGAGCCAGGTACGGAGGTGGGGCTCGATAGCAAATGCCAAAGAGGCAACGTGGGTCCCCCCTCTAATGGGCTCACCACCCAAAGCAGGGGTTATAGAGGTCGGATGCTGTGTGAGCTGGGCGGTTGCCGAAGGTAGGGCACTTGACGGTCGGATCCTCGGCTACATAAACTAGCTCTTGGGACGTGGAACGTCACTTCGCTGGGGAGGCAGGAGCCTGACCTAGTGTGCAAGGTGGAGAATTTCTGGCTAGATATAGTCGGACTCACCTCAACACACAGCAAGGGCTCTGGAAGGAGTTGTCTCAAGAGGGGCTGGACTCTCTTCCACTCTGGCGTTGCCAACAGTGAGAGGCGACAGGTTGGGGTGGAAATTCTTGTTTGCCCCCCTGGCTAAAAGCCTTCACCTTGGAGTTGAACCCAGTGGACGAGAGGGTAGCTTCCCTCCGCTTTCGGGTGGGGGGACGGGTCCTGACTTTTAGTTGCGCTTACTTGCCAAACGACAGCTCACAGTACTCACGCTTTTTGGATCACTCAAGGGAGTACTGGAAAGTGCTCCCCCGGGTGATTCCCTTGTTCTACTGGAAGACTTTAACGCTCATGTTGGCAACAACAGTGAAACCTGGAGAGGCGTGATTGAGAAGAATGGCCGCCCGGATCTGAACCCGAGTGGTGTTTTCTTATTGGACTTTTGTGCTCGTCACAGATTGTCCTTAACAAACACCATGTTCAAACATAATGGTATGTTTACCATATGTGCACTTAGCACCAGGACACCCTAGGCTGCAGTTCTATGATCGACTTTGTAGTTGTATCATCAGATTTGCGGTCTCATGTTTTGGACACTCGGGAAACCAGAGGGTGTGTTCCAACTATCGTGGGATCACACCCCTCAGCCTTCCCGGTAAAGTCTATTCAGGTGTACTGGAGAGGAGGCTACGCCGGATAGTCGAACCTCTGGTCCAGGACGAACAGTGTGGTTTTCGTCCTGGTCATGAAACCGTAGACCAGCTCTATACTCTCGGCAAGGTCCTTGAGTGTGCATGGGAGTTGGCCCAACCATTCTACATGTGCTTTGTGGACTTGGAGAAAGGATTTCGACCGTGTAACTCGAGAAGTCCTGTGGGGAGTGCTCAGAGAGTATGGGGTATCGGACTGTCTGATTGTGGCAGTCCGCTCTCTGTATGATCAGTGTTAGAGCTTGGTCTGCATTGCCTGCAGTAAGTCGGACCCGTTTCCAGTGAAGGTTGGACTCTGCCAAGGCTGCCCTTTGTCACCGATTCTGTTCATAACTTTTATGGACAGAATTTTTAGGCGCAGTCAGGGCGTTGAGGGTATCTTGTTTGGTGGTTTCAGATTAGGTCTCTGCTTTTTGCAGATGATGTGATCCTGATGGCTTCATCTGGCCAATATCTTCAGCTCTCACTGGATCGGTTCGCAGCCGAGTGTGAAGCGATTGGGACGGGAATCAGCACCTCCAAGTCCGAGTCCATGGTTCTCGCCCGGAAAAGGGTGGAGTGCCATCTCCGGGTTTGGGAGAAGGTCTTGCCCCAAGTGGAGGAGTTCAAGTACCTCAAGGTCTTGTTCACAAGTGAGGGAAGGTGGATTGTGAGATAAACAGGCGGATCGGTACTGCGTCTTCAGTCATGCGGATGCTGTATCGATTCGTTGTGTTGAAAAAGGAGCTGAGCCGAAAGGCAAAGCTCTCAATTTCCCGGTCGATCTATCTATCCCATCCTCACCTATGGTCATGAGCTTGGGGTTATGACCAAAAGGACAAGATCTCCGGTACAAGTGGCCGAAATGAGGTTCCTCCGCCGGGTGGCGGGGCTTCTCCCTTAGAGATAGGGTGAGAAGCTCTGTCATCCAGGAAAAGCGAAAAGTAAAGCCGCTGCTCCTCCACATCGAGAGGAGCCAGATGAGGTAGTTCGGCAACTGGTCAGGATGCCACTCGAACGGAGGCCAAGGGGAAGACCTAGGACACGTTGGGAAGACTATCTCTGCCGGCTGGCCTGGGAACGCCTCGGGATCCCCTGGGAGGAGCTGGACGAATTGGCTGGGGAGAGGGAAGTCTGGGCTTCCCTGCTTATGCTGCTGCCCCTGACACCCAACCCCGGATAAGTGAAAGAAGATGGATGGAATTTTAATTAAGATACTATTTTTAGGTGTAGAATTTGTGTGAATGTTTGGACATTCACACAATAATAATAGTAATAATAATAAAAATAATAATAATAATAATAATAATAATGATAATAATTGATTAGATTTATTAAATAGTAATGTTGTTAGTAATTAATTACATTTTTGGAAAGTAAACAGGTAACTATAATGCATTACATTTTGAAGATGTATTTGCTGAAGCGTCCAAACGTCCTAAAAATAGAACACTGTCAGTG
Organism: Nerophis ophidion; assembly: GCF_033978795.1. Taxonomy (NCBI): domain Eukaryota; kingdom Metazoa; phylum Chordata; class Actinopteri; order Syngnathiformes; family Syngnathidae; genus Nerophis; species Nerophis ophidion. The sequence continues at coordinate 31,709,108 of NC_084628.1, read as the reverse complement.
ATGGACCTCATAATTATATCTTTTCTTCTCCAAAACACAAACAACGAGCGTTTTTTTTTCCCCTTTTTCTCTCCACTAAAAAAAGGGAATGACGGCGTGTGAAGAGAATGATTTGTTGTGCGCTGTGCTGAATGGCCTCGCTCACGCTTCTAATTGCCAGATCGATGGTTTGCAGTTGTTAGCGTTTACATTGCGTTCGCCTCCTTCCCGTTTCCTGGACGCCTTTTTCTTAGCCAGGAAGTGAGGATGAGAGCCAGCAGGCCCAGCAGGGGGCCACACCAGCAGGGATCTGACAGATTAGCCACAAGCGCTTTAGCATTATCCACTTTTGCAACAAGAACTCTCTGCTAATGTGTAGCAGGCTTAGCATTAGCAGTTAGCATTAGTAATATGAAATATGTATTTATCATGCTGAATATTTTCACTACTTTCTGTCTGAAAATTCTTGGCACAAACCTGATTATCCAACATCTATGTTTGCAAATATTCACAGCTGCACTGAGTTTGAAGGATTTCCCCCCAAAATAAAATAACGACGAAACAATAAAGACACGTGGAATGTAAAATACTCGAAAAATAATGACCTATAAAGATAACACAGTTTTAAATAATAAACTGAACACAATTAACCTATAGTTCATATTTTAAATAGTATTCAGTTGAACAAACTATTACACACATTATCTAACTTTTTTTATTACATTGACCTTATATTTCATTTTAGCACATTACATCTTTTGTACACACATATATATATATATATATATATATATATAAGTGATCGGAAACGCGGATGTCGAGCGGGGCTAAAAACAAAGCAGAAGGCTAATCCCCACAGAACACCACTTCCCTCCATCCTGCAGCCAGATTTAGATGGAAAATGCGAGACTACTGGTCTGGGTAAGGAGTCAGTTAAATTAGAACAAGTTTTTTCTGCTTTGAGTGTTTCAGAGTTGGACATGTGTGTTACTGAGGTGGCTAACTATGATGCGTGCAGTTTATCAAAGCAACAAACAAACAATCGGAAAATCCCCGTTACTGAGGAGGCTAACCATGATGCGTGCAGTTTATCAAAGCAACAATCAAACAATCGGAACATTCCCGTTACTGAGGTGGTTAACTATGATGCGTGCAGTTTATCAAAGCAACAAACAAACAATCGGAAAATCCCCGTTACTGAGGAGGCTAACCATGATGCGTGCAGTTTATCAAAGCAACAATCAAACAATCGGAACATCCCCGTTACTGAGGTGGCTAACTATGATGCGTGCAGTTTATCAAAGCAACAAACAAACAATCGGAAAATTCCTGTCGTATCAATTCCTAGATATGGTCGTAACTATACTAAATGCACTGGGCATAATAAACACATTATTAATATTGCTACTACGGATAATTTGATCAAAAACTCCCTAAAACAGCCCACTACCTATAATATAGGTTTTTTAAACATAAGATCATTGTCTACCAAAACGTTATTAGTTAATGATATTATCAGAGACAACAATCTTAACGTCATCGGTCTCAGCGAAACCTGGCTTAAACCAAACGACTTTTTTGCGCTAAATGAGGCATGTCCTCCTAACTTTACACATGCGCATATTGCCCGTCCGCTTAAAAGGGGTGGGGGGGTCGCACTAATATACAACGAAAACTTTAACCTTAGTCCTAACATAAATAATAAATATAAATCGTTTGAGGTGCTTACTATGAAGTCCGTCACACCGCTGCCTCTACACCTGGCTGTTATCTACCGCCCCCCAGGGCCCTATTCGGACTTTATCAATGAATTCTCAGAGTTCGTTGCTGATCTTGTGACACACGCCGATAATATAATCATAATGGGGGACTTTAATATCCATATGAATACCCCATCGGACCCACCGTGCGTAGCGCTCCAGACTGTAATTGATAGCTGTGGTCTCACACAAATAATAAATGAACCCACGCATCGCAACGGTAATACGATAGACCTAGTGCTTGTCAGGGGTATCACCGTCTCCAAAGTTACGATACTCCCGTATACTAAAGTATTGTCCGATCATTACCTTATAAAATTCGAGGTTCAGACGCATGTTCGTCAAACTAATAATAATAATAACTGCTATAGCAGCCGCAACATTAATACGGCCACAACGACAACTCTTGCTGACCTACTGCCCTCGGTTATGGCACCATTCCCAAAGTATGTGGGCTCTATTGATAACCTCACTAACGACTTTAACAACACCCTGCGCGAAACCATTGATAACATAGCACCGCTAAAGTTAAAAAAGGCTCCAAAAAAGCGCACCCCGTGGTTTACAGAAGAAACTAGAGCTCAGAAATTATTATGCAGAAAGCTGGAACGCAAATGGCGCACGACTAAACTTGAGGTGCACCATCAAGCATGGAGTGATGGTTTAATAACTTATAAACGCATGCTTACCTCAGCTAAAGCTAAATATTACTCAAATCTCATCCACCGTAATAAAAACGATCCTAAATTTTTGTTTAGTACGGTAGCATCGCTAACCCAACAAGGGACCCCTTCCAGTAGCTCAACCCACTCAGCTGATGACTTTATGCAATTCTTTAGTAAGAAAATTGAAGTCATTAGAAAGGAGATTAAAGACAATGCGTCCCAGCTACAACTGGGTTCTATTAACACTGATACGATGGTATATACGGCGGATACTGCCCTCCAAAATGGTTTCTCTCGTTTTGAGGAAATAACATTAGAGGAATTGTTACAACGTGTAAATGGAATAAAACAGACAACATGCTTACTTGACCCTCTTCCTGGGAAACTGATCAAGGAGCTCTTTGTATTATTAGGTCCATCAGTGCTAAATATTATAAACTTATCACTCTCCTCGGGCACTGTTCCCCTAGCATTCAAAAAAGCGGTTATTCATCCTCTTCTTAAAAGACCTAACCTCGATCCTGACCTCATGGTAAACTACCGACCGGTGTCTCACCTTCCCTTTATTTCAAAAATCCTCGAAAAAATTGTTGCGGAGCAGTTAAATGAACACTTAGCGTCTAACAATCTATGTGAAACCTTTCAATCCGGTTTCAGAGCAAATCACTCCACGGAGACAGCCCTCGCAAAAATGACTAATGATCTATTGCTAACGATGGATTCTGATGAGTCATCTATGTTGCTGCTCCTCGATCTTAGCGCTGCTTTCGATACAGTCGATCATAATATTTTATTAGAATGTATCAAAACACGAATTGGTATGTCAGACTTAGCCCTGTCTTGGTTTAACTCTTATCTTACTGATAGGATGCAGTGTGTCTCCCATAACAATGTGACCTCGGACTACGTTAAGGTAACGTGTGGAGTTCCCCAGGGTTCGGTCCTTGGCCCTGCACTCTTCAGCATCTACATGCTGCCGCTAGGTGACATCATACGCAAATACGGTGTTAGCTTTCACTGTTATGCTGATGACACCCAACTCTACATGCCCCTAAAGCTGACCAACACGCCGGATTGTAGTCAGCTGGAGGCGTGTCTTAATGAAATTAAACAATGGATGTCCGCTAACTTTTTGCAACTCAACGCCAAAAAAAACGAAATGCTTATTATCGGTCCTGCTAGACACCGAACTCTATTTAATAATACAACTCTAACATTTGACAACCAAACAATTAAACAAGGCGACACGGTAAAGAATCTGGGTATTATCTTCGACCCAACTCTCTCCTTTGAGGCACACATTAAAAGCGTTACTAAAACGGCCTTCTTTCATCTCCGTAATATCGCTAAAATTCGCTCCATTCTGTCCACTAAAGACGCTGAGATCATTATCCATGCGTTTGTTACGTCTCGCCTCGACTACTGTAACGTATTATTTTCGGGTCTCCCCATGTCTAGCATTAAAAGATTACAGTTGGTACAAAATGCGGCTGCTAGACTTTTGACAAGAACAAGAAAGTTTGATCACATTACGCCTGTACTGGCCACCTGCACTGGCTTCCTGTGCACTTAAGATGTGACTTTAAGGTTTTACTACTTACGTATAAAATACTACACGGTCTAGCTCCATCCTATCTTGCCGATTGTATTGTACCATATGTCCCGGCAAGAAATCTGCGTTCAAAGGACTCCGGCTTATTAGTGATTCCCAAAGCCCAAAAAAAGTCTGCGGGCTATAGAGCGTTTTCCGTTCGGGCTCCAGTACTCTGGAATGCCCTCCCGGTAACAGTTCGAGATGCCACCTCAGTAGAAGCATTTAAGTCTCACCTTAAAACTCATTTGTATACTCTAGCCTTTAAATAGACTCCCTTTTTAGACCAGTTGATCTGCTGTTTCTTTTCTTTTTCTTCTATGTCCCACTCTCCCCTGTGGAGGGGGTCCGGTCCGATCCGGTGGCCATGTACTGCTTGCCTGTGTATCGGCTGGGGACATCTCTGCGCTGCTGATCCGCCTCCGCTTGGGATGGTTTCCTTCTGGCTCCGCTGTGAACGGGACTCTCGCTGCTGTGTTGGATCCGCTTTGGACTGGACTCTCGCGACTGTGTTGGATCCATTGTGGATTGAACATTCACAGTATCATGTTAGACCCGCTCGACATCCATTGCTTTCCTCCTCTCTAAGGTTCTCATAGTCATTATTGTCACCGACGTCCCACTGGGTCATTATTGTCACCGATGTCCCACTGGGTGTGAGTTTTCCTTGCCCTTATGTGGGCCTACCGAGGATGTCGTGGTGGTTTGTGCAGCCCTTTGAGACACTAGTGATTTAGGGCTATATAAGTAAACATTGATTGATTGATTGATTGATATATATATATATATATATATATATATATATATATATACATAATTTATTTATCATGGGTATTTATGTATTATTTCTAAAGAAAATAGTAAAAATAATGTAATTCTGAAATATTAGTTGTATATGTATATAGTACATGTATACATGTATACATACATATAGAGACAGTCCTGGTCAAAAGTTTACATACACTTGTAAAGAACATAATGTCATGGCTGTCTGGAGTTTCCAATAATTTCTGCAACTCTTCTTTTTTTTTTGTCATAGAGTGATTGGAGCACATACTTGTTGGTCACAAAAAACATTCATGAAGTTTGGTTCTTTTATGAATTTATTATGGGTCTACTGAAAATGTGAGCAAATCTGCTGGGTCAAACGTATACATACAGCAATGTTAATATTTGCTTACATGTCCCTTGGCAAGTTTCACTGCAATAAGGCGCTTTTGGTCGCCATCCACAAGCTTCTGGTAAGCTTCTGCTTGAATTTTTGACCACTCCTCTTGACAAAATCCATGCAGTTCAGCTAAATGTGTTGTTTTTCTGCATTGTCCACAAGTTTAAGTAAGGTCTTTGGGAAGGCAGTTCCAAAACCTTAATTCTAGCCTGATTAAGTCATTGCTTTACCACTTTAGACCTGTGTTTGGGGTCATTGTCCTGTTGGAACACCCAACTGCGCCCAAGACCCAACATCAAGGTCTGATGATTTTAGGTTGTCCTGAAGAATTTGGAGGTAATCCTCCTTTTTCATTGTCCCATTTGCCAAACAGCTCAATTTTTGTTTCATCTGACCACAGAATTTTTTTCTCCAGAAGGCCTTATCTTTAATATATATATATATATATATATATATATATATATATATATATATATATATATACATATATATATATATATATGTATATATATATATATATATATATATATATATACAGTATATTAGAAATATGCGGTTTGCGGTCACAACCGCGGAGTCCGCGGATAAACCGCGGGTCAGGCGGGTGACATGACGAAAAAATACATTTTAAATAGATTCGGACGGGTGGCGGTTGAACCAATTCGGAAATATATATTGTAATAATCCCAGGAATGTAGGCTCATACAACTTATTCGTTTGTCTTGTCTTTATTGCACAAGATGTAATACAACCACACAACAGCTCTCATGTCTCTGACACTTTTCCCGGGACAACTTGAAGTCTCACTTCCTGTCGATAACGTCACTTCCCTATCTCTCCCGGAAGTCCCGCCCCCCAGCCAAAGTCATTGGCTAACACCCCGTAGCCAGCCGCTACATTATACATAGTTAAATGTTATGTTGAAGAGGTTCATTTAGCGGACTGACGTGTATTTATAAATGGTTGATTTATATAGGCTAGTAGGTAAAGTGTTGTACCTGACAACACTTGATGGTACAATCCATATATCACGTCACAGACAACGTCACGCTAACATCACGTGACACCTCTGATGAAGGCTGCAGAAGCAAGGTAGCCCAAACTTGTCAGGTACAACACTTTACCTTACTAGCCTATAGAAATCAACCATTTATAAATAGTTAAATGTTGTTACCCACATACGAAAAACGAGCAGCACTCTTTGAAACAGTATGTGGGCATACTTTTATTTTGAAGTCTGTCAACGGATGTAAGGAAGCTACTTCCGGGTATGGCCAATGAGGTATTTGTCATTTGTTGGTATTTTACTTGGTAAAATGTTTGATCCACATGCTGTGCATGTTATTATTTTTACGTTTGTAACATGCTTTATTTATTACAGTTTTCACGGTGAATTTGAAGGAAAAGGAAGCCTTCAAATAAATCAGTTCAAGAAAGCCATTGTGTCTGTGTTATTTGGAGGGAGTTACACTTTCTAACCTCACTAATGCCTTGCATCTTGCATCCTCTATATTAGATACATAACAACGGGCGGGTGGCGGGCGGGTGTGGCTTTGATGAAATGTTGGTACGGGTGGGTGGCGGGTGGATGATGATTTTTGTGACGCGGTTTCGGATGATATAATTGCCTATCTGCGCATCTCTAATATATATACATATATATATATATATATATATATATTTATATATATATATATATATATATATATATATGTATATGTATATATATATATATCTATATATATATATATATGTATATATAGATATATATATAGATATATAGATATACAGATATAAATAATGATAACCAAATATGGACAATATACTAGATATTATGATTAATGTATTTCCATAGATTGGTGGTATCTTGTGTGCATCAGCATATTTGATATTAATAATAAGGACAGTTCATGTTATGTATATAATGCTTCATAATCACTTTACATAATCGAAAGAAAAGATTATCTTAATCACAAAAGGACATGCAGTACAATCATCCATCCATCCATCCATCATCCATCCATCCATCCATCCATCCATCCATCCATCCATCCATACATCCATCCATCCATCCATCCATCCATCCATCCATCCATCCATCCATCCATTCATCCATTTTCTTCTGATTATCCGAGGTGAGGCCACGGGGGCAGCAGCCTAAGCAGAGAGGCCCAGACATGTACTCCCATTCAATGTGTTAATCATTGATATTTGGTGAGGTGACAAAGATTGTAATTAGTGCTGAGTACTCACCTTCCACACAAGTGGACAATGCTGGTGAAAAGTGCTGAGCGTGTTACTTGTGTGAAAAACACAACAGGCCATCCATCAACTCTTTTGTCCTCCAACCCATGGCCAGATAAGGTCTGGTGGAGGAGGAATCTTCTCCTGGGGAAGAAAAGAACACGATTAGCATCTTCAATTGAGCAACATTTTTCACTGCCCGTCTAAATAAACACTTTTTGTCAGCCAATCAACTTTCTTTTGTCTTCTTTTTCCTGCCGCCTGCTTTTTGTCACTTTGGTGCACGCACACACACACACACACACACACACACACACACACACACACGCACACACACACACACACACACACGCACACACACACACACACACACCTGCTCTCATAAAATATAAATATTATATGCTTATTATGCTAGCATGCTGCTTAGTTTGTTCTCATACCATTTATTTATACCTTTAGACTTAGACAAACTTAATGATCCACAAGGGAAATGTTTTTAAATTCGGGGGCTCGTCCGGGATGTATTCAATACAATGTATTTTTATTATGTCATCCATCGTTGATTGTTGCGGTTTATATCTATGTATTTTTTGGTGGAAAAAAAAATATATATACAATATATATATATGTAATTTTGTATTGTTTAAATTATATGCATATATCATTTCATTTTGTTGTGTTTTAAAGACAAAGCTTTGTGTAGTTATTACTCATGTTTTTTGGGGTTTTCCCAATTTGTTTAGTTTTTTGTAATGTGTCAAGGGCCAATGACAATCGAGTCGAGGGCCACAGATGGCCCCTGTGCCGCACACCGGCTGTAGAAGCTAACTGTTTATGGCCATTATAGTCTTAGTACTGTAGTATATTTGTTCATGCTATGGTTACATAATAGAGTTGTCTTGCGTCAGCGCAGGGGTTGTAGTAAAATCAGCTGTTCACCTGGCAGGTGATGAAGAGGAGATGAACAGGGAAGTCCTTCTTTAGCTGCCACATAGTTTTATCATACATTACGGCCTTTGGACATGTCAATGTTTACTTTTGTATGCACAATAAATCAACACAAAATCAGTACTTTGGAGAAATGTTCAGTACAGTATAGGACTATACTAGATAGATGGATAGATGGATAGTACTTTATTTATCCCTTCAGGAGAGTTCCTACAGGAAAATTAACATTTTCAGCACAATCCCATTGAAGATCAGACAAACATTACAGGGGGACAGAACAGGATCGCTGACGGGTGTGCCGACTTCTGGCGCCCCTTACAAAAAAGGTGAGATACAGGTAAACAAGAGGAGGGAATGGGGGAAAAAATAAAATATTAAAATAAAATAAAATACAATAATAAATAATATACTAGCATGCTGCTTAGTTTGTTCTTATACCTTTTCTTTTCTGCCCTAATGATAATTGTGTTATAAATATTCAATATACGTTATACAATACATAATATATAAAATAGAATATACATTACACTTTAGTGCACACACACACCTGTTATCATACAATTAAAATGTTATATACTTACTATGCTAGCATGCTGCTTGGTTTGTTCTTATACCTTTTCTTTTCCGCCCTTATTGATAATGGTGTTATTAATATTCACTATACAACACGAAATATATAACATATAATATACAATACACTTTGGTGCACACACACACACCTGTTCTTATACCATTAATATGTCATATACCATATGACATATGCCAGCATGCTGCTTAGTTGGTTCTTATACCGAGTCTTTTCTGCCTTTATTGATATTTGTCTAATAAATATTTTACATATTGTATTTTTGTTATAGTTTTTGTCATCCGTCGTTGATTGTTGCAGTTTTTATGTATGTGTTTTATGTATGCATTTTTTGTGGAAAAAAGTATGTATGTATGTATGTATATATGTATGTGTATATACATATGTATGTATATATATGTATGTATGCAAATATATATGTACGTATACATATATGTGTTTGTATATATATATATATATATATATATATGTATATATATATATATATATATATATATACTGTATATATATATATCATTTATTTTGTTTAAATTATATGCATATATCATTTTATTTTGTTGTGTTTTAAAGACAGAGCTTTGTGTTGTTATCTTTTGTGTTTTGCGCGGTTTTCCCAATTTTTTTTTATTTTTGTAATGTGCCTAGAGCCAATGACAATCGAGTCGAGGGCCACATATGGCCCCTGTGCCGCACTTTGGGAATACTGGCTGTAGAAGTTAACTGTTTGTATAGTTTTAATACTGTAGTATATTTGTTCATCCTATGGTAACACAAAAGACGTGAGTTGTCTTATGTAGTAAAGTCAGGTGTATATATGGTGTGTATAGTATACAAAGACAAAATGAACAGGGAAGTCCTTCTTTAGCTGCCGCATTATTTTTTTAAACATTACTGCCTTTGCACAAGTCAATGTTTAGTTTTGTATGCACAATAAATCAACACAAAATCTGTACTTTGGAGCAATGTTCACAGTTTTCAGTATTTGGCTGGTTGGTTTGTTCTGCTTTGGAGCCCTGATCTCCATCATTTTCACCCTACACACAGTCCGTATGTTGTTGTCTCAGCTCATTCTTAGAACCAATCATGCGTTTCTCTTCACGTAGTCTGTTTGTTATGGAAATTGGTAGACCATCACTGATGTCAGGTATCCACTTGTCAAAGTCAGTAGAGAAAAATACTATCAATAATTGTGGCACAGTGACTTGTGTTTTCTCATACATGTCTGTAAAGTCATCAATAGTCTTTTTGGGGTTCAGGAGGTCTACGTTTAAGTCACCACACAAGAAATTAACTCAGTAAATGTTGCCTTAATCCAGTTGTCAAACCTTTCCACAGGTGACTTGATGTTCTACACATGCAGATGATTATTTATATGCAGATGATAATTTATATGCAGATGATAATTTATATGCAGATGATTATTTATATGCATATGATTATTTATATGCAGATGATTAATACAGTTGTGCTTGTTTCATGACACATCTTAAAGGTTATACATTCTACAATATTATCGAGCACTTTGTATTGCAAGTTGGTCGTCACCTAAGTTGATTTAGTTGAAGTGATGTTGTTCGTATTCTTCCAGTTTCCTTTTCCAACATAAATCATGTTTCGGATACGCTTTAGAAACATTGTGGAAACCGTATCTGGCTGACATTAGCATGTTGTTGAGCGCTAACAAAATCATTAGCAAGCGGTCTGAGCGCCATCAGGAACATGGGACAGATGAAGACCTCCCGCTGTTGCAAAGTGGGCGGAGTCCTGCGCCCCCGCCTGGCCCCGACCCTCACAAGGCCCCGCCCCCTCATTAATCACTGTGTCTTTTCAGCTGTCAGTGACAACACAAACGGCACAATGCTGCGTTGCAGGCACACATTTTAGTGCAGGAAAGTCATCAATAAAAACTTAGCATTTTCTCCTTTTAGTCCTCAATAAAACATGCCAAGCTTTTTTCTCATCGCGTGCGAACAACTTCCTGTTAACACTCTTTCACATCGTAACCTCTTTATGTTCTGTATGGAGATATTTTTCTGTTAGGGATTTAATATTTGTATTATTATCAATATTATTATTATTGTTATCATTATTATTATTGTTGTTGTTGTTATTTTAACCTGTTTCTTTTTTTAGATATGTTTCTATTATGTAGGCATTTATTATTTAGATCCACTTTGGACTGGACTCTCACGGTTGTGTTGGATCCACTATGGATTGAACTTTCACAGTATCATGTTAGACCCGCTCGACATCCATTGCTTTCGGGGTTCCCCCAGAAGGGGGGACCACATATTTGGTCCTCTCCAAGGTTTCTCATAGTCATCATTGTCAATGACGTCCTACTGGGTGTGAGTTTTCCTTGCCCTTATGTAAGCTCTACCGAGGATGTCGTAGTGGTTTGTGTTGTGGTTTGTGCAGCCCTTTGAGACACTAGTGATTTAGGACTATATAAATAATCATTGATTGATTGATTGATTGATATTATTATTATTATTATTACTGTTATTATTATTGTTATTATTTTAACCTGTTTATGATTTTAAATATGTTTCTATTAGGCATTTATTATTATTATTATTATTATAAATGTATATGTTTCTATTAGGCTTTTATTATTTGTATTATTATTAATATTATTATTATTATTATTACTATTTTAATTTGTTCATGTTTCATGTGTTTTTTATTAGGCATAGATTTAACTTATTATTGTTATTATTATTATTATTATTATTATTGGAGGGCGTGGTTATTTACCGCTGTTGACAAACCGTATGACAAACTGCCATACGGTACAGTGGTAGACGTAAATGTGACTGCTGTTGTTGTGTGTTGTTACCGCGCTGAGAGGACGTTAATGAAACTGCCGAACAATAAACCCACATAAGAAACCAAGAACTCGCCCTCGATCATTCTACAGTTATAACGTCATTGGGCAGACACACTCTCAGACACGTCACTCAGGTCCTCATGGAGCTGGAGGGGGCGTGGCCTCCAGTTCCGGCTGAATTTCGGGGGATTTTCGGGAGAAAATTTGTCCAGGGATGTTTTCGGGAGAGGCGCTGAATTTCGAGAGTCTCCCGGAAAATCCGGGAGGGTTGGCAAGTATGAGGAACCAACATAAGCTGGCTGAAGCCGAGCCCAAAGCCAAGACAAAGAGACCTAAAATCTCTACCCTGCATACTGCAATTAAGCTGTATAATGACATTATCTAATTAAATAAGTAATACAGTCATATACCTAATAGTTTCCATGAAAATGTTTTTTTATATAAGATACTGTTTGTTCTTTTCATTTTTTTTATTTTTGTTTGTTTGATATTTATTGTAAAGTTCAGCTGTTTTTTTCAGTGGGGCCTTGGCTCCACTGCAAGCATGAATTAATAAAGTCAAGTCAAGTCAAGTCATTCTTGTAACAGAGGCTCTGAGACGTGTGAGTCATGGAGGTGAAGGAGCGCCGACCTTACCGCTCGCTGACGGCGAGGCAGGACGCCGAGCGCCGCTACACCAGCTCCTCGGCCGACAGCGAGGACGGCAGAGCCAACTCTAAGTCCTACAGTTCCACCGAGACCCTGAAGGCCTTCGACCACGACTCCAGGGTCAACTACGGCAGCCGGGTCAAGGACCTGGTGCACCACGAGGCAGACGAGTACGGTCGGCAAGGTTTGTTGTGGTCCTGACCCTCATGTAACGTGTCCTTTAGGGAGGACGTCATGTTACACGTCCATTAGGGGGGACATCATGTAACACGTCCATTGTAAAGAACATTATGTTAAATGTCCATTATAAATGTCATCATGTAACATGTCCATTACAAAGGACATCTTGTAACATGTCCATTAGGGGGGACATAATGTAACATGTCTATTATAAAGGACATAATGTAACATCAATTATAAAAAACATCATGTAACATGTCCATTAGGGAGGACGTCATGTACAAACCCCGTTTCCATATGAGTTGGGAGATTGTGTTAGATATAAATATAAACGGAATACAATGATTTGCAAATCCTTTTCAACCCATATTCAGTTGAATGCACTACAAAGACACGATATTTGATGTTCAAACTCATAAACTTTATTTTATTTTTTGCAAATAATAATTAACTTAGAATTTCATGGCTGCAACACGTGCCAAAGTAGTTGGGAAAGGGCATGTTCACCACTTTGTTACATCACCTTTTCTTTTAACAACACTCAATAAACGTTTGGGAACTGAGGAAACTAATTGTTGAAGCTTTGAAAGTGGAATTTTTTCCCATTCTTGTTTTATGTAGAGCTTCAGTCATTCAACAGTGCGGGGTCTCCGCGTTTACGCTTCATAATGCGCCACACATTTTCGATGGAAGACAGGTCTGGACTGCAGGCGGGCCAGGAAAGTACCCACACTCTTTTTTTACGAAGCCACGCTGTTGTACCTCGTGCTGAATGTGGCTTGGCATTGTCTTGCCGAAATAAGCAGGGGCATCCATGAAAAAGACGGCGCTTAGATGGCAGCATATGTTGTTCCAAAACCTGTATGTACCTTTCAGCATTAATGGTGCTTTCACAGATGTGTAAGTTACCCATGCCTTGGGCACTAATGCACCACCATACCATCACAAATGTTGGCTTTTGAATTTTGCGTCTATAACAGTCTGGATGGTTTGCTTCTCCTTTGGTCCGGATGACACGATGTCGAATATTTCCAAAAACTATTTGAAATGTGGATTCGTCAGACCACAGAACACTTTTCCACTTTGCATCAGTCCATCTTAGATGATCTCGGGCCCGGAGAAGCCGGCAGCGTTTCTGGATGTTGCTGATTAATGGCTTTTGCTTTGCATCGTAGGGCTTTAACTTGCACTTACAGATTTAGCGACAAACTGTATTTAGTGACAGTGGTTTTCTGAAGTGTTCCTGAGCCCATGTGGTGATATGCTTTAGAGAGTGATGTCGGTTTTTGATACAGTGCCGTCTGAGGGATTGAAGGTTACGGTTATTCAATGTCTGTTTCCGGCCATTCCGCTTACGTGGAGTGATTTCTCCAGATTCCCTAAACCTTTTGATGATATTATGGACCGTAGATGCAATTGTACTTTGAGAAATGTTGTTCTTAAACTGTTTGACCATTTGCTCACGCAGTTGTGGACAAAGGGGTGTACCTCGCCCCATCCTTTCTTTTGAAAGACTGAGCATTTTTTGGGAAGCTGTTTTTATACCCATTCATGGCGCCCACCAATTAGCCTGCACACCTGTGGGATTTTCCAAATAAGTGTTTGATGAGCATTCCTCAACTGTATCAGTATTTATTGACACCTTTCCCAACTTCTTTGTCACATGTTGCTGGCATCAAATTCTAAAGTTAATGATTATTTGCACAAAAGAAATGTTTATCCATTTGAACATCAAATATGTTGTCTTTGTAGCATATTCAATTGAATATGGTTTGAAAATGATTTGCAAATCAATGTATTCCCTTTATATTTACATCTAACACAATTTTACCAACTCATATGGAAACGGGGTTTGTAACAGGTCTATTAGGTAGGGGGTCATGTAACACGTCCATTAGCAAAGACGTCTTGTAACACAACCATTAGGGAGGACATTATGTAACATGTACATTAGGGAGGACATCATATTAATATGTGCATTATAAAGGACATAATGTAACATGTCCATTATAAAGGACATCATTTAACACGTCCATTATAAAGGACATCATATAACAATGTCCATTATAAAGGACATAATGTTACACATCAATTATAAAGGACATTAGGGAGGACATTGTGTAACATGTCCATTAGGGAGGACATCTTGTAACATGCCCATTAGGGAGGGTGTCATTTAACACGTCCATTAGGAAGGACATCTTGTAACACGTCCATTAGGGAGGACATTATGTAATGTAACATGTCCATTAGGGAGGACATCATGTAACATGTCCATTATAAAGGACATCATATAACAACGTCCATTATAAAGGACATAATGTAACACATCAATTATAAAGGACATCATGTAACATGTACATTAGGGAGGACATCTTGTAACACGTCCATTAGGGAGGACATCTTGTAACACGTCCATTAGGGAGGACATCTTGTAACACGTCCATTAGGGAGGACGTCATGTAACATGTGGATATCATATTATATTATATTAACATGTCCATTATGGAGGACGTCATGTATCATGTCCATTAGGGATGACATTATGTAACATGTACATTAGGGAGGACATCTTGTAACACGTCCATCAGGGGAGATGTCATGTAACATGTTAATTAGGGTGGATAACATATTAACATGTCCATTAGGGAAGACGTCATGTAACATGTCAATTAGCGAGGACATCATACTAACATGTCCATTAGGGAGGACATCATGTAACATGTCCATTAGGGAGGACATCATGTAACATGTCCATTATAAAGGACATCATTTAACACGTCCATTATAAAGGACATCATATAACAACGTTCATTATAGAGGAGATAATGTAACATGTCCATTAGGGAGGACATAATGTAACATGTTCATTATAAAAGACATCATATAACACGTCCATTATAGAGGACATAATGTAACATGTCCATTAGGAGGACATCTTCTAACACCTCCATTATAGAGGACATAATGTAACATGTCCATTAGGAGGACATCTTGTAACATGTCCATTATAGAGGACATAATGTAACATGTCCATTAGGAGGACATCTTGTAACATGTCCATTATAGAGGACATAATGTAACATGTCAATTAGGAGGACATCTTGTAACATGTCCATTATAGAGGACATAATGTAACATGTCCATTATAGAGGACATAATGTAACATGTCCATTATAGAGGACATAATCTAACACGTTCATTAGGGAGGACATCTTGTAACACGTCTATTAGGGAGGACATCTTGTAACACGTCCATTATAGAGGACATCATGTAACATGTCCATTATAAAGTCACCTTGACATCCTCAAAGTCACCTTGACCTTCCACAGGTGGCGACTTCTCCTTCCGAGACATGGGTGTGGGCGAGGCCCTCCCTCACCACGTGAGCTATAGGGGCGAGCTCGGCATGCCGCACCGTGACTACTCTATCAGCGCGGGCTCCGACACGGAGACGGACGGCGTCATGTCGCCCGAACACGCCGTCAGGCTGTGGGGGCGGAGCAACACCAAGTCGGGTCGCAGCTCGTGTCTCTCTAGTCGGGCCAACTCCAACCTGACCCTGACCGACACCGAGCACGAGAACACGGAGAACGGTAAGCTCTCGTGTACGTCTGTGTATGAGGTCATGTTGCAATGTTAACTTTCAACTTTAGAGTAGTCGGTGTACAGCAAGTATACATCATGCTTTCAATGTCTGGTGTGCATGAGTGCTGATGTTGACTGCGGTTCATCAACACATCAAATATAAGATAATTGTGTCCATTATGTCATGCATGGGAATGGTAATGTGCACGAGTGCTGCCGGGAGCTGAGGTTAACATTAATGCCAACACAAGTGAGTAGCAAGATGTTCGAGTTGCCACTCAAGCATGGTGGTGGTGGTAACTTGCATGAGTGCTGCCGGCATGGCGGTTTATTGAAAAATGAATGCCGAAAAATGTTACCATCTGCCTCCATGTCTGACTGCAGACACACTTGCAGCATCCAGTGACCACACAATGTTGAGATGTTCCTTCTTCTGATTTTGTTGGATGGGATAGTTGTGTGAGGACGTTGGGGGACATTCTTGAAGGGATGAAAGGAAGAACTGATTAAGGGATGAAGTGATGAAGTCATAGTGATGAAATGATGAAGTGATGGAATGATGAAGTGATGGAATGATGAAGTGATGATTTGATTGAATGATGAAGTGATTAAGTAATGAAGTGATGAAATCATGATGTGATGAAATGATGAAGTGATGAATTGATGGAATGATGAAGTGATTAAGTAATGAAGTGATGAACCGATAAAGTTAAAGTGATGAGATGATGAAGTGATGGAGTGATGAAGTGATGAATTGATAGGATGATGAAGTGATAAAGTGATGAAGTGATGAAGTCCTAGTGATGAAATGATGCAGTGATGAAATGAAGAAGTGATGGAATGATGTAGTAATGAAGTGATGAATTGGTGGAATGATGAAGTGATGGAATGATGAAGTGATGGAATGATGGAATGATGAAGTGATGGAATGTAGAAGTAATTGAGTGATTAATTGATGAAATGATGAAGTGATGAAGGTATGAAGTGATGAAATCATGATGTGATGAAATGATGAAGTGATGGAATGATGAAGTGATGAATTGATGGAATGATGAAGTGATTAAGTAATGAAGTGATGAACCGATAAAGTTAAAGTGATGAAATGATGAAGTGATGGAGTGATGAAGTGATGAATTGATAGGATGATGAAGTGATGAAGTCCTAGTGATGAAATGATGCAGTGATGAAATGATGAAGTGATGGAATGATGTAGTAATGAAGTGATGAATGGGTGGAATGATGAAGTGATGGAATGATGAAGTGATGGAATGATGGAATGATGAAGTGATGGAATGTAGAAGTAATTGAGTGATTAATTGATGAAATGATGAAGTGATGAAGGTATGAAGTGATGAACCGATCAAGTGATGAAGTTATAGTGATGGAATGTTGAAGTGACGAAGTGATCCAATGATGGGATGATGAAGTTATAAAGTGATGCAGGGATGAAGTGATGAAATGACGAAATGATGAAATCATGATGTGATGAAATGATGGAATGATGAAATAATGAAGTGATGAATTGGTGGAATGATGAAGTGATGGAATAATGAAATGATTAAGTGATGCAATGATGGAATGATGAAGTGATGAACCGATGAAGTGATGAACTGATGAAGTGATGAAGTTATAGTGATGAAGTGATGGAATTATGAAGTGATGGAATGATGAAGTAATGAATTGATGGGATGATGAAGTGACAATGATAAAATGATAAAGTGATGAAGTAATGAAGTGATGAATTGGTGGAATGATGAAGTGATGGAATGATTAAGTGATTAAGTGATGCAATGATGGAATGATGAAGTGATGAACCGATGAAGTGATGAAGTTATAGTGATGAAGTGATGAAATGATGAAGTGATGGAATGATGAAGTGATGAATTGATGGGATGATGAAGTGACAGTGATAAAATGATAAAGTGATGAAGTAATGAAGTGATGAATTGGTGGAATGATGAAGTGATGTAATGATGAAGTGATTAAGTGATGAAATGATGGAATGATGAAGTGATGAACCGATGAAGTGATGAAGTTACAGTGATGAAGTGATGAAATGATGAAGTAATGGAATGATGAAGTGATGAATTGATGGGATGATGAAGTGACAGTGATAAAATGATAAAGTGATGAAGTAATGAAGTGAAGAAATGGTGGAATGATGAAGTGATTTAATGATGAAGTGATGGAATGATTAAGTGATGAAATGATGGAATGATGAAGTGATGAACCGATGAAGTGATGAAGTTATAGTGATGAAGTGATGAAATGATGGAATGATGAAGTGATGAACCGATGAAGTGATGAAGTTATAGTGATGAAGTGATGAAATGATGAAGTGATGGAATGATGAAGTGATGGAATGATGAAGTGATGAAAGGATGAAGGAATGAATTAATGAACCGATGAATTGATGAAGTTGTTGTGATGAAATAATGAAGTGATGGAATGATGAAGTGATGGGATGATGAAGAGAAAAAGTGATGAAGTGATGAAGCAATGGAATAATGAAGTGATGAAGTGATGAAGTAATGTAGGGATCATGGGATGAATATGTTTGTGTTTGTAGGACTTAAGATAATGTTCCATCTTGGCAGAGGACCAAGAGGTGAAATAAAAGTGTCAGACTTGGCACATAACGACATGATTGTCTGATCTTTAATCACAGGGCTTTTATTTTGAAAGGATCGCTTGGTAGATTGATGTCTGTGAGGCTCAGTGCCAGGACAGTGAGTGTGTCCAAATGTTACGTCTCAGTCATGCCCTCAGTCACCTTCTTACCTTTGATACAAGCAGTCCTGCAGAGTGTTTACTTGTGTGTGATATCATGTGCGATATAAGCAGTCCTGCAGAGTGTTTACTTGTGTGTGATATCATGTGCGATACAAGCAGTCCTGCAGAGTGTTTACTTGTGTGTGATATCATGTGTGATACAAGCAGCCCTGCAATGTGTTTACTTGTGTGTGATATCATGTGTGATACAAGCAGTCCTGCAGCCTGTTTACTTGTGTGTGATATCATGTGTGATACAAGCAGTCCTGCAGAGTGTTTACTCGTGTATGATATTGTGTGTGATACAATCAATCCTGCATCTGGACAGACATATAAATGTCCTCCAATAAACAACCAATTTTTTCTATTTTACTAAAGTCATTTACAAAATTTAAACATGCTAGGCTATAGGTTACTAGGAGCTAGCAGCTACACAGCAACTAAGCACACATTAGCACACAAGCTACACGTAGGTAATAATCATTGAACAATTAAAGTTGACATTAGTCAATATAAACAAATAATGATAGTTACATATTACTTACACATACACAGTCTCTAAGGCATATTAAAAGGTATCCAGTAACAAACGTGTCCGCATCATTCTACTTACCGCACTTAACTTCATGAGTTATTGTAATCCCTATGTGTCACCAAAAAAAAAAAAAAACACACTCCACTTCAACTTAAAGACAGCATAAATCCATTCCAGATGTTAATATTAAATATGTTTTAATAACTACTATTGTACTGTTTGACTCATTTCACTTCATCAAACATTTTAAAACATTCACTACTAAATAACACATGTATGTATGATGGTGGTAAGCTACATGTAATAATAATAATAATAATAATACTAATGATAAAAAAACATTAAGGGTGCTAAGCTACATTTAACAATAACAATAATAAAAATAATAATAATAATAATAATTACATTGATGGTGATAAGCTACAATAAATAATAATAATAATAATAATAATAAAAATATTAATAATAACAACAATAATAATAATAATAATAATAATAATTGATGGTGGTTAGGTACATTAAATAATAATAATAATAATGATAATAATTACATTGATGGTGATAAGCTACATTCAAAACAAATAAAATAATAATAATAATAATAATAATAGTAATAATAATTATTACAATAATTATAATAATAATACTGCAATAAGGTAGCAACTTGTCCAGGGTGTACCTCGCCTTCCACCCGGATGCAGCTGAAATAGGCTCCAGCACCCCCCGCGACCCCGAACGGGACAAGCGGTAGAAATGGATGGATGGATGGATTGATGGATGAATAATAATAATAATAATAATAATAATAATAAATAATAATAATAATAATTACATTGATGCTGCTAAGCTACATTTAATAATAATAATAATAATAATAATAAGCTAAATTTAATAATAATAAGAATAATAATAATAATTACGTTGATGCTGCTAAGCTACATTTAATAATAATAATAATAAGCTAAATTTAATAAAAATAATAGTTATTATTATTATATTGATGTGGTAAGCTACATTTAATAAACATAATCAACACATTAATGGTGGTAAGCTACATTTTTTAATAATATTAATATAAAAAAGAAATGTTTCATGTAATTTTGCATTGGTCGGAACTTTGCAGGTCACCTAAAGAGAAAAAGAAAACGTTTAAGCCGCTCTCGATGTGAAGAAAAACACAGAGATGGCAATATATGTATGGGATGACATCATCCTCAATGTGTCATTAGCACGACTACATTGTCATTGCCACCTTCGTTACACACAATGCTTTTAATGAAACCTTCTTCAGTGTCACCATGGCGACTGCTCATTAACTGTTCCTGCCTCTTCCAGGTGAAAAGTAGCTAAAGTGCCACAGCACGGCGCCCTCTGCTGGCGTTGTTGTATTTGCGTGAAAAGTAGCGGTAAGAGTTATGCTCGCCAAAAGTCAAGCGGTCTGAACGTTGAAATAAACATGGCGCTGATCATTTATTGAAGGTGTCCAAAAATAGATACATCCACTTAAGTTAGCGTTAGCGCAGCAGATGTGTCCTGGCTGGTCCGAGAGATGGTGGGGTCGTCGTGGCAACAGATGTTCTCCTCCTTGTTAGCATCGGGATGGTGGTGCACACATACATCACGTAATGTTGCTTTAATTGCATTTAGCGTTTCTAATGGTGCAGCGTGGCTCCGATGGTAGAACTAGTGGGTTCCTGGTACAAATCTGCCATCCGGGTCACTGCCGTCAATGTGTTTAGTGTTATTATTGGATGTAGCTTACCACCATCAAGGTATTTATTATTATTATTAATATCAGTATTATTATTATTAAATGTAGTTCACCACTGTCAATGTGTTTATTATTATTATTATTAAATGTAACTTACCAAATCAACAAGTTCATTATTATTATTATTAAATGTAACTTACCACCATCAATGTGATTTTATTTCTAATATTTAATGTAACTTACCACCATAAAGGTGTTTATTATTATCATTATTAATAACTAACCACCATGAATGTGTTTTTTAAATTATCATTATTATTATTAAATGTAACTTACTACTATCAATTTGTTTATTAATATTATTATAATCATTATCATTATTATTAAATTTAACTCACCACATCAGTGTGTTTATTAATATTTGTGTTATTATCAAATGTAGCTTACCACCATCACTGTAGTTATTATTACTATTGTTATTATTAAATGTAACTTACCACTATCAACGTGTTTATTATTATCATTATTAATATTGAATGTAGCTAACCACCATGAACGTGTTTTTTGTTATTATTATTAGTATTATTATTATTACTGCGATGAGGTGGCGACTTGTCCAGGGTGTACTCCGCCTTCCGCCCGATTGTAGCTGAGATAGGCACCGGTGCCCCCCGTGACCCCAAAGGGAATAAGCAGTAGAAAATGGATGGATGGATGGATGGATTATTATTATTATTATTATTATTATTGTTATTATTATTTGTATTATTATTAAATGTAACTTACCCTCATCAATGTGATTATTATTATCATTATTATTATTAAATGTAACTTACCAACATCAATGTGTGTAATATTATTAATATTATAATATTTGAGGTGGTGACTTGTCCAGGGTGTACGCCGCCTTCTGCCCGATTGTAGCTGAAATAGGCACCAGCGCCCCCCGCTACCTCAAAGGGAATAAGCGGTAGAAAATGGATGGATGGATTATTATTATTATTAAATGTAACGTACTACCATCAACGTGTTTTTACTTTTAAAATTTAATGTAACTTACCATCATCAACGTGTTTATTATTATATTTATTAATATTGAATGAAACTAACCACCATGAATGTGTTTATTATTATTATTATTATTATTATTAAATGTAACTTACTACCATCAATGAATTATTAATATTATTATTATTATTATTATTATTACTATTATTATTATTATCATTATTATTGTTATTATTATTATTATTATTATTATTATTATTATTATTATTATTATTATTATTATTATTATCAATATTATTGTCAGGATTGTCCCTGACAGTTTGGTCTATGTCTTTGTTTTTCCTCTGCATTTGTCTTTGTTTCCTGTCTTTAGTTCCTGTCAGCACTCTTATTTTGGTTCTTTCTCCCTGAGTGCAGTGTGCCCTCAGCTGTGGCTGATTGGCACCTGGCCACACCTGGTGTCAATCAGCCAGCCACTATTTAGACCTGTTTTCTCCTCCAGTCAGTGCTGGATTATTGTCGTGTCAATGTCATTTCTACTTGTCGTTCCTACTGGTCGTGTCATTGCAGCGTAGCGGTAAGCTATATCGGGAGCTGTCTGTAGCTTACTGCTTTTTGTTCCCTGCTTCCAGTTTGTTTGTTCATAGCCAAGTTTGTTATCCGCCTCGTGCGCGCCATTTGTTTGTAGCCTTTTTGTTTGTTCTTGTTTTCGTACTAAATTAAATCATGTTTACCTGCAAAATGCCTGCCGCCTTCTCAGGATCTTGGGGTTCGTCACCAACTCAATGTGACAGTTTTTAAATGTGAAAATTTTTAAATGTAACTTACAACCATCAATGTGTTTATTATTACTTAAAAAATTAAAAGTTAAAGTACCAATGATTAGGATGAAGCAGGATTAGGATGATGAGAAGCAAGCAGGATTAGGATGATGAGATGCAAGCAGGAATAGGATGATGAGATACAAGCAGGAATAGAATGATGAGATACAAGCAGGAATAGGATGATGAGATACAAGCAGGAATAGGATGATGAGATACAAGCAGGAATAGGATGATGAGATACAAGCAGGAATAGGATGATGAGATACAAGCAGGAATAGGATGATGAGACACAAGCAGGAATAGGATGATGAGATGCATGCTCACATGGTCACAGAGGAACAAAAGAGGACGCCATGACCTCCACAAGGGCGTTCAAAAAAGGCGTTAAAATGATTTTAAAAATAAGATATGACTTCCTCACCTTCTCCTGGCATGAAACACTTGTGATGCAGGAGCGTGTTGAGAGATTGAGGTTAGACTGTGACAGGAGTCTTTGAACGCAGCACGCCGTGGTGACAGGAGTCTTTGAACGCAGCACGCCACAGTGGAGTGTCGGCGAGGGACTGCACCCCCCTCCCCCCCCCCACCGTCTTTGAAAGCACTTTTATTCTTTGACTTGGTGCAGTGAAATGTTTGTGTTCTTTGTCTTCTGCTCCTTCAACGTTATACTAATAGTAATAATAACAATAATAACAATAATAATTGTAGTTAGTAATTTACTTACTTAGTTCTTTATTTACTTTCATACATATGTACTTACCTACTCATTTACGTATTTACTCACATATTTAGTTATTTTACCTCCTTACCTAATATGTACTTATTTAGTTATTTACTGAGTTATTTCTTGTCTACTTACCTATTACTTACCTACTTATTTACTTACTTTGTCATTTATCCATGTATTTACTTACCTTTTTGTTACGTACTTACCTTACTTATTCTTATGTACGTGAGGGGTTGGAAGGAGACGACAGTACGTAGGACTTAAGGTTACCAGGTTTATTGTAACCTTTGATGATTGTGTGGGATGTGTATGCTACGCTAAGTGTAGAATTAACCATGTAAATAGTTCAAGAGGATGTTGTACATGTGTGATGAATGAAATCTTCGTCCGACCAAGTGGTTAGGCACAAAGGAGATCCGGGGACAGGCAGGAGGTCGAAGGCAGGCGGAAAGCAACAATGTCCAAGTCCAGCAAGTGATCGAGGATCGAGGGAGGCAACAACGCAGGTACTGCAAGGAGGACAAGGGACAAGTCAACAAGACAAAAAAAGAGGCAAAAGACAAAAGAGGCGAGGACAACGAAAGGGAAGCCAAAGACGTGAATGCTTACTACAGGAGTTAACGACATTCCGGCGCGAATTCCAAGGAGTGACTGGTTCTTAAGCTGTCTTCCTGATTGCTGCCAGGTGCGATGATTGCTGACAGTCGACAGCTGCGGCGAAGCGTGGGCGTGAGGTGTGAGGCACTTGTAGGGGCGTGTCCTGGCATGCTGCCAGACAGAGTGTGGAATCTTGCTGTGGGAGAATCTCTGGTTCGAATCCGTGTTGTGACAGTCCCCATCCTTAGGCGAGGCACCCGACGAGCATCTGAGGGCCCTCGGGTTGGCGCGGTAGAAGTCCTCCAGAAGAGAGGGATCGGCAAAGTAGGAGGCAAACACCCATGATCTGTCCTCCGGTCCGTATCCCTCCCATTCGACCAAGTATACCAGCCCCCTACCCTGTCGACGAACCCTGAGTATCTTACTTACCGTCCAAACCGGGTCGCCATCATCCAGGATCCTAGAGGTGGGTGGAGTAGGGGTAGGGGTAGATAGGATGCTTTCCGCCACCGGCTTTATTTGAGACACGTGGACCACAGGATGTCGCTTGACCGAGGGTGGGAGAGCCAATTTAACAGAAACCGGGTTGATTATGGAAATGATGGGAAAAGGACAAACAAAATGGGGTGCTAATTATTTGGACGGTACCTGGAGGCTGAGGTCCTTAGCGAGTAACATGACCTTTTGTCCTGGCTGGTAGGAAGGAGCCGGGATGCGGTGTCTGTTGGCACTGCGACACATCCTCTCTGAAGCTTTCACAAGAGTCGTACGGGCAGCTCTCCACACTCTGTGACACCTCTTAATGTGGGCCCTGGAAGAAGGTATTCCGATCTCTAGTTCCTGCTGGGGAAACATGGGGGGTTGATAGCCCAAAGAACATTCAAAGGGGGACATACCAGTGGCGGAACTCTTCATCGCGTTGTAGGAGTACTCTACCCATGCGATGAACTTGCTCCAGGATGTGGGCTAACGTTGGGCAACGCAGCAAAGCATAGATTCCAAACTTTGTTTTGCTCTTTCAGCCTGTCCTTTGCTTTGAGGATGATATCCAGAGGTGAGGCTGACCGAGGCCCCAATCCCCTTTCAAAATGCCCTCCATACCTTAGAGGTAAACTGGTAGCCCCTGTCAGATACGGTGTTCACAGGTATCCAATGTTGCTTGACGACGTGCAACTTGAGGAGATCCGCCGTCTCGGAGGAGGAAGGCAGCTTGCAGAGGGGTACAAAGTGGGCTGCCTTTGAAAAACGGTCGACAATTGTGAGTATGGTGTTGTTACCTCTAGAGAAGGAGAAACCAGTGACAAAGTCCAAGGTCATGTGCGATCATGGAGGAGCAGGAATTGGCAGTGGGCGCAGTAGACCAGCGGGTAGTCGGTGCGACGGTTTACTGTGGGCACAAGTGGAACAGACAGTGATAAACTCTCGTTTGCCGGCGGCCAAAGATGGCCACCAAAACCGTCTTCGGACAAGAGATAAGGATCGTTGGAACCCAGGAGGGCAGGAAAACAGACTGGAGTGAGCCCAATCCAGGACCTGAGACCGTAGTTCACGGTGAACAAACAGCTCGCCTGGCGGTCTCCCCAAGGCCCTGGACGAGCCTGCAAAGCCTTCTTCACCTTGTCCTTAATTCTCCAAGTTACCATTCCCATTATATGAGTTGGTGGCAGAATGGTCTCAGAGGTAGGTGGATAAGCGTTCTCTGCCATGTGTACTCTGGACAATGCGTCCGCCTTCTGGTTTTTGGTTCCCGGTCTGTAAGACAAGACGTAGTCGAAGCAGGAAAATAACTGTTGTCACCTTGCCTGTCGATTGTTGATCCGTCGAGCTGACCGGATGGCGAGAAGGTTGCTTTTGTCAGTCAGAATTTGGAACTGGTGCCTTGCCTCCTCTAACCAGTGTCTCCACTCCACTAATGCCTTGTGGACGGCCAGCAGCTCCCTGTTATCGTAGGATGGTAGTTTAGTTCAGCTGGGGAAAGTCGCCTGGAGAAAAACGCACAGGGGTGAAGCATGTTATCAACTTTAGATCTCTGAGTTAGTATGGCCCCAATCCCCTAATCAGATGCATCCACCCCCACCAAAAATGGACAGTCCGAATCGGGATGGACGAGGACGGGTGCAGAGATAAAGCTGGTCTTGAGTCCTCTAAAGGCACTGTTGGCCTCAAGTGACCACAAAAAGTTGACCTTGGATGAGGTGAGAATGTTGAGGGGTGCGGCAATACAGCTAAAATTCAAAATTAATTTTCTGTAAAATCCTGCAAAGCCCAGGAATCTCCTGAGTTCTGTCTTGGAGGTGGGTTGTGGCCAGGCTACCACAGCCTTGACCTTTTCAGGGTCAGCCCTGACGTGACCTCGCTCCACTATGAAACCCAGAAAATCAACAGATGAGGCGTGAAAACGACACTTCTCCACCTTGACAAACAGTCGGTTCTCAAGAAGCCGCTGAAGAACCAAACGAACATGCTGTTGATGGTCCTGCGGGTTGCGGGAAAAGATAAGGATGTTGTCCAAGTAGACCACAACAAACTGGTCCAGCATGTCACGTAGGATATCATTGACCAGCAACTGAAAAACAGCAGGAGCGTTGGTGAGACCAAGGTGAGTATCGAACGCTGTTTTCCATTCATCCCCCTTCTTAATCCGAACCAAGTGATACGCGTTGCAAAGGTCAAGTTTAGTGAAGATGGTAGCGGGGGCCAGGGGTTTAAAAGATGCGTTAAGGAGGGGTTGCAGATATTTGTTCTTGACGGTTATGTTATTGAGGTGCCGGTAATCAATGCAAGGTCGCAGGGACCCGGCCTTCTTAGTAACAAAGAGAAACCCCACAGCCACAGGGGATTTAGAAAGGGTTATGATTACAGACCTATGCTATGCTAAAAACATTAGCGCTCCACCTACGCCGCCTCTCACTTGTTCATCACCACACAAGCTCACCTGCGTTCCAGCGGTCGCCGGCATGACGGAGGACTTCACCCCGATCATCGGTGCGGTTGGCATGACAGAGACGGAGGAAAACAGCTCAGACACCGGTGAGGACAGCGGCTTGGCAGCGGACGGCGTAATGGCTTTTGACGACACCCTGGCCGCCATTAAAGTCGGCAGTGCGGAGGTTCTCCTAACCTCCTAACCGAAACCCTGAGGGTCATTGCCGCGTCACCTGGACCCCCCACGGCCTACACAGGTTTCAGGGGACTCTTCATGGATCCCTGGTCATTGTTCTCCACCTCACCAAAACCCGCGAAAACCACGTTAACCCCCACCACTCCTACCTGGACCCCTCCCCCTCTTCAACCATGCCCCTCCCCCATCACCTGGACGACGAACAATGGGCCTCTCTCCCCTCCCCCGAGTCTTGCCACAAAAACCTCAATAACAACCAACATCTGTCCATCTTCTGGACGGTACCTCTCCCCAACGGACTCTGATGTTGTTTTTGGTTCCGGTGGGCTACACATCATCCAACTTAATGTGAACAGCCTCTCTGGAAATAAACTCGACCAAATCAGAGAAATGTTCCACAACAATAAGGTAAAAATCCTGTGTTTACACTTTTGAATCTATAGTTCACATTCCATTCCCTTAGTTCGTTTTCTATTGTTTGATTATTATAGATATGTGATTTAATATATATATATATATATTAAATCTCTGTACACTACTGCCACCTGGTGTTAGTCTGCCGTCATCTCCCTCTGCAATACATAACAGTAAGTTCCCGCCAAAAATTTATCAAGGACCTGACGGCACAGTTTTTTTTTGTATATAACTCGTTCCCCAGTGACTTTAGCTCCGCCCCAGTGACATTTTAATTGTATATATATATATATATATATATATATATATATATATTTTTTTTTTTTTTTAATTATTTTTTTTTTCTTCTTCCTCCTTTGCCCTTCTCACGATGGCTTTTTCCTTTCTATCTTCCCTGGACAATTTTTCTAGACCTTCTCAACAATTTCATGGACTGTTTAGCAGTGCTGTAGGGTTGGACGAATTTACCCGCCGCCTGGCCACCCACCTCCCACCCTTAGTGACTGTTCCACACTCAGCAGGAAGCGTCTGGCATCCGTTTTCGAAGGGGGGGAATTGGTACTGATGGCTGTGCTGATGTGGTGCCGCAGCTGCAACCAGCCAGGCTACCCCCTGCCAGGGAAATTCCACCTGTCTTCCGCTTTTCACAGCCGCAGCCATCAGTCCCGAGGCTAGCGCCCGAGCTAGCTCCAATCCCGAGGCTAGCGCCCGAGCTAGCTCCTGTCCCGGGGCTAGCGCCCGAGCTAGCTCCAGTCCCGAGGCTAGTGCCCGAGCTAGCTCCAGTCCCGAGGCTAGCGCCCGAGCTAGCTCCATTCCCGAGGCTAGCGCCCGAGCTAGCTCCATTCCCGAGGCTAGCGCCCGAGCTGACTCCTGTCCCAAGGCTAGCGCCCGAGCTAGCTCCTGTCCCGAGGCTAGTGCCCGAGCTAGCCCCTGTCCCGAGGATAGCGTCCGAGCTAACACCCGTTCCCAGGCGGGCTCCCTCATCTCCACCAGCTCCCAGGCTGGCCCTTACCTCTGCCCCTCGACCAGCAGCACCGGCTTCAGCACCTCGGCTAACTCTTCAGCCACCTCCTCGTGTCCGGCAGGCCGCACCACGGCGCCGCCCACCTCCTCGTGTCCGGCGGGCCGCACCACGGCACCATTCGTGCCCGCCTTACCGACTGCCAAGACGTCGACCACTCCTTGGTCGTCCACCTCGCCAGCCACAGCGGCGGTCCACTCGCCGCCGCCACCAGACTTGTCCCCAATGGCTTCTGAGACACTTGGGCTGGCGACCCACCACCAGTTCGCCCCTCCACCCTCCCTTGATTTTTGTTCCTGCTTTTGGGGGGGTTCAGATTCCTGGACATCTGGAATCTGTCCATAGGGGGGGGATACTGTTGTTGGACATGCGCATTCTGCGTCTCCCTCCGCTGCGAGTCCAACCTGAGGACCCGCTGACAGCGCATTCCAGACACGCCCCCGCACTCATCAAGCGGATCGCGCCCACTCTCCGCCGCAGCCGGCCGCATTACACACCTGTGACTGATGACGATGAGCTGCTTAAGAGACCAGTGGACCCAGGGATCCTCGCGGGAACTTAGTTCTCTACTGACGTTCATGCCCCCCGTTGCCTGGAAAGAGAGCTGTGCGTCTCTCTTTTCCCTCTGGACTTTGACTGCCTACCTCTATCCTCGACCCCCCACTTTGGACTCGGATCTCATGACGCCCGTCTCAGCCCCACGGACCCCCGCTTGTATCCCGGATCACCTGCTTGTTCCCTTGGACGTTCCTTCGCTCTCGTCAACAAGTTGGTAACACACACTTCAGTTAACCTACACACATAGCCTCACACCACATACACTTTTGAATCTATAGTTCACATTCCATTCCCTTAGTTTGTTTTATATTGTTTGATTATTATAGATATGTGATTTAATATATATATATATATATATATATATTAAATCTCTGTACACTACTGCCACCTGGTGTTAGTCTGCCGTCATCTCCCTCTGCAATACATAACAACTATATAACCTTCTGCACGCGCAAAATAAGTAAACCCAAAGCCAATGGCCACTAAATGCTCAGTCCAGATCCCTTAAAACATATTCCAGTGATAATTTCAACCTTAAATTAGGTGAGTGGGACTGGTCCCCTGTGCTCACGAGCAACCTGGTTGAAGATGCTTGGGATCGCTTCAAAACAGCTTTCCTAGCGATACTAAATGATATGGCTCCTGTGAGAACAGTCAGGATCAAAGCTCACTCTGAACCATGGATCAATCCAGACCTATTAGCTGCCATAAAAGACAGAGACAGAAAATACTTCGAATACCAAAAGTGTAAAACCGAAGTAAATAAACAACCCAATAATAATAACCTCAAATCACTTCTTTCAACGCTCAAAAAGCAATGCAATAAATTAAGAAATTAGACAAACAACCTGACTAAATCCTTTAAAAAAATTACATCAACGACAAAATGGAGGAAAACACAAATAAGCCACGTGAGCTCCAGAAAATTCTCAACAACCGGCTTCCTGGATGCAGCCAGAAACTTAAAACCAGACTCACCAACAACAACATCAAGGAGGGTGAATCCTTCATTACAGACAAAATGGAGGTAGCAAGCAGACTTAACACCTTTTTCACCAGCATAGCCACAACTCTCGTTAACAAGCTGTCCCTTCACTCTGGTCGCTTTGGTGTAGAACACATTAAAGCTTTCTACAGAAATTTGGGAGCAATCAACAACAATCTCAAATTAGAAAGGGTCTCAGCTAACGAGGTGCTTAATAAATTGAGCGCGCTCCACCCAAACAAGGCCACCGGCCTTGACCATATCCCCTCCAGATTCCTCATGGATTCTGCCACCACCTTTGCCCCAATAATCACACAAATAATAAACCTTTCAATCAAACAAGGCCAAGTACCCAAGGATTTCAAGATAGCAAGAGTAACCCCCCTTTATAAAAAAGGTAGCAAATCAGAACCTGGTAACTACCGACCTGTTTCTATTCTCAGTTCCATTTCGAAAGTAATGGAAAAAATAGTTTATGAACAGGTCGATAGATACCTTGCTACTAATTAACTAATGTACAAATTCCAATCCGGCTTCAGAACTAACCACGCCACTGCAGTGACGTGCAATCAGGGGAGGCAGGTGAGGCAGGGCTTCACATGCCATAATGGAAAGAAAAAAAATGTAAAAAGAAAAAAATAATAATTAAATTGTTATATGTATCCAGTGATTATACTATAAAGTTATTTTCCATTTAAGGGAAGGGTCGAATGGCTCACCAGGATCCACTTTGCTGGTGAGCCCGGTCTTTTGGTAGTGCCGGGCAGTTGCGGGCAATGTGTCCCGCACCCCCACAGTAAAGACAGAGATGCTCCCTCAGACTTCTCTCCCTCTCCCCCGTCCCCAAACGGGTTCTTCCAACTTGCATGTGTCCAGGAGTTGGCACTACAACTGGTAATGGGGCAGGTTGCCCTCCAAATGGCTGGAGGGCGGAATAGGAAATCGTAGCTGGGGTTCTAGTAGCGACACTCTGGGAACTCTCGGTTGCTCGCTCAGCAAGTCTCTGGTCATACTGGAGTGCCAAGTCAATGAGGGCTCTACAAGAGGTTGGTCTATCCCTCAACAGACCGTCCTTGATGTCTTCAGTGAGTCCCTGACGAAAAGTACTCTGGAGAGCCTTGTCCTTCCAACCGCTGTCTG
The DNA here is from genome assembly GCF_033978795.1 of Nerophis ophidion. Classification (NCBI taxonomy): domain Eukaryota; kingdom Metazoa; phylum Chordata; class Actinopteri; order Syngnathiformes; family Syngnathidae; genus Nerophis; species Nerophis ophidion. The sequence goes on along the minus strand of NC_084628.1, from coordinate 31,677,507 downwards.
CAGCAATGGTCCGGAACTCAAGGGTGTAAGCTGCCACAGAGCGAGTACCTTGCTGGATGATGTGCAAGCGTCCTGCGGCATCCCCCCCATCCTTGGGGTGGTCGAATACGGCCAAAAATTTGGACCGGAAGGCCACATAGTCAGTGCCTAGGCCCAGTAACCTGTCCAGTAGCCCACTTAAGAGCAGGTCCGGCAAGCAGCGGAAAAATGAATGCAATTTTGGCCCCGTCTGCAGTGTAGCGCGAGGGTTGGTGCAAAAAATAAACTCACATTGCACCAGAAACCCCTTACAAAGCTCAAAGTCCCCCTCAAAAGGCCTAAGACTAGCAATTTTGGGTTCCCGACTAAGGGAAATGCTACCAGCGCTAGGGGCTGGTGTAGCTTGCTGTCCTGTTGCCAGGTTTTGCAGTAGGCTGGGGCTGAGCTTGTCCAACTTGGTGAAAGCTTTCTCTAAATTGTCCTCTAATGCCTCAAAACGAGTCTGGTGCGTCTTAAGGACTGAGCACATCACCTCCAAGTCCGGACTTCGTGGGATCGGAGCCTGGGGAGCAAGGCAAGGCTGGGGGGTGTCGTCTGGTTCCGACAGGGTTGGCCGGAACCTACTGTTATGTAAGTGAGGGGTTTGTAAGGAGACGACAGTACGTAGGACTTAAGGTTCCAGGTTTATTGTAACCTTTGACGATTGTGTGGGATGTGTATGCTACTCTAAGTGTTGGTTGCAGGATTAAGTGTAGAATTAACCATGTAAATAGTTGAAAAGGATGTTGTACATGCGTGATGGATGAAATCTTTGTCCGACCAAGTGGTTAGGCACAAGGGAGATCCGGGGACAGGCAGGAGGTCGAAGGCAGGCGGCAAGCAACAATGTCCGAGTCCAGGCGAGTGATCGAGGATCGAGGGAGGCAACAAGGCGGGCACTGCAAGGAGGACAAGGAACAAGTCAACAAGACAAAAAAAGAGGAAAAAGACAAAAGAGGCAAGGACAATGAGAGGGAAGCCAAAGACGTGAATGCTTACTTCAGGAGTTAACGACGTTCCGGCGCAAATTCCAAGGAGTGACTGGTTCTTAAGCTGTCTTCCTGATTGCTGCCAGGTGCGATGATTGCTGACAGTCGACAGCTGTGGCGAAGCGTGGGCGTGAGGTGTGAGGCACTCGCAGGGGCGTGTCCTGGCATGCTGCCAGACAGAGTGTGGGATCTTGCTGTGGGAGAATCTCGGGTTCAAATCCGCGTTATGATACTTATTTATTTACCTATGTACGCATTACCAACTTACTTACTTTCTTACCTACTTACTTTTTTTTACTAATTCCTTCCTTACTTATTACTCTTTTACTTAGTTGTTTACTTACTTTCCATACTTACTCTTTTACTTAGTTGTTTACTTACTTGGTTAGTTATTGACTTACTTTCTTACTTACTTATGTATCTACTTGTGTACAGGTTACTAACTTACTTGCTTACCTATTTACCTACTTACTAATTACTTATTTATTTACTTAGTAACTTATTTTCTTTCTTATTTATGTATTTATTGATGTAGTTATTATTGACTTAACTACTTTTTTACCAATTTATTTACTTACTAATTCCTTCCTTACAATACTATTTACTTACTGATGTACTTACTTGGTTAATTATTTACTTCCTTAGCGAGTCTTGTATGATCTTCTCCCCAAAGTTGTCTTATATTGGGGCCAGTAGCACACTCTCTGTTGTTGTTGATGAAGGGCGTGTTGTTAACTTGAGGAGAGAAGCGTCTTTTTCAAGTGTTAGCATGGCTAACATCATTTAGCAGCATGTGTATTTCAAGGGTTAGCATGTCTTGCTATCTTCTGCTCGCAGGAGGAGTATTTCAAAGGCGTCTAAATAGAACCATGAGCTGGGATAATTAGCTGGATTTGACTCAAAGCGCATCAGAAATCCGGATTAGAGCAAATCTCTGCTGAACAGAGCTCATCCCGCACGTCCCCTGTCAGGTCTTTGGACAGTCCCCCCCGGGTCGAGGACTATAGTCTCAGGCGATCCCACAAACTGCCAGTGTGAGCTTCTTCTGATAAGGAGCCCAAAGTGTCCAGCAGGACTCCTGAAAGTCTGCAAATGAGCCTGAGAAGATCTGCACTAATTCTGCACTGAGAACGTAATTTTCAAACTATTAAAGTCTTGTCATAACCACACTGACACAGGAAGTACAATCACTGACACAGGAAGTATAATCGCTGAAACAGGAAGTAGAATTACTGACACAGGAAGTAGAACCAAAAGTGTTGTCTGCTTTCACATTAACACACTGACACAGGAAGTAGAATCACAAACACAGGAAATACAAACCCAGTTTCCATAAGAGTTGGAAAATTGTGTTAGATGTAAATATAAACGGAATACAATGATTTGCAAATCCTTTTCAACCCATATTCAATTGAATGCACTACAAAGACAAGGTATTTGATGATCAAACTCATAAACTTTATTTTTTTTTTTACAAATAATAATTAAATTAGAATTTCATGGCTGTGCACGTGCCAAAGTAGTGCTAATATGGTTGAATATGCAAAGAGTGCTGATATAGTCGAAGATGCAAAGAGTGCTAATATTACCAAAGATGCAAAGTGTGTTAATATAGCCAAAGATGAAAAGTGTGCTAATATAGCCAAAGATGCCAAGTGTTAATTTAGCCAAAGATGCAAAAAGTGCCGATATAGCCAAATATGCTAAGAATGCTAATATAGCCAAAGATGCTAAGAGTGCCAATAAAGCCAAATATGTAAAGAGTGATAATATGGTCGAAGATGGTAAGAGTGCTAATATGGTTGAATATGCAAAGAGTGCTGATATAGTCGAAGATGCAAAGAGTGCTACTATTACCAAAGATGCAAAGTGTGTTAATATAGCCAAAGATGAAAAGTGTGCTAATATAGCCAAAGATGCCAAGTGTTAATTTAGCCAAAGATGCAAAAAGTGCCGATATAGCCAAATATGCTAAGAATGCTAATAAAGCCAAATATGCTAGGAGCGCTAATGTAGATGAAGATGCCAAGAGTGCTAATGTAGCCAAAGATGCTATGATTGCTAATCAAGCCAAATATGTAAACTGTGATAATATGATCGGAGATACTAAGAGTGGCCCTGTGAGAAAGTGGCGACTTGTCCAGGGTTACCCTGTCTTCCGCCCAATTGTGGCTGAGATAGACACAGCGCCCCCCGCTACCCGAAAGGGGATAAGCGGTAGTAGAAAATGGATGGATGGGTGCTAAGAGTGTTAACATGGTCGAAGATGCTAAGAGTGCTAATATAGTCGAAAATACAAAGAGTGCTAATTCAGCCAAAGATGCAAAGTGTGTTAATATAGCCAAAGATGCAAAGTGTGCTAATATAGCCGAAAATGCCAAGAGTGTTAATTTGGCCAAAGATGCAAAAAGTGCTGATATAGCCAAATATGTTAAGAATGCTAATATAGCCAAATATGCCAAGAGTGCTAATATAGTTGAAGATGCAAAGAGTGCTAATACAACAAAAAATGCTAACCATAGCTAAATATAGCCCAATATGCTGAGTGTTAATGTAGTCGACGATGCACAGTGTTAATTTAGCCAAAGATGCAAATAGTGCTGATATAGCCAAATATGCTAAGAATGCTAAAATAGCCAAAGATGCTAATAGCGCTAAAATAGCCAAAGATGCAAAGAGTGCCAATTTAGAAAAACATGCTACGAGTACTAATATAGCCAAAGATGCAAACAGTGCTAAAATAGCCAAAGATGCAAAGAGTGCTGATACAACTAAAAATGCTACCTAGAGATATCCGACAATGGCATTTTTGCGGATATCCGATATTCCGATTTTGTCCAACTCTTAATTACCGATTCCGATATCAACCAATACAGATATAAACAGTCGTGGAATTAACACATAATTACGCCTAATTCTGTTTTCCAAAATAAATCAACTCGAATTATGAAAAAAAAAATGCCGACATGGCACTGCCATTTGGTACATGCTCTTCCTGAGATAATCCTGATACCCACTACAACTATGGGAAATACATAAATAAATAAATGGGTTGTACTTGTATAGCGCTTTTCTACCTTCAAGGTACTCAAAGCGCTGTGACACTACTTCCACATTTACCCATTCACACACACATTCACACACTGATGGAGGGAGCTGCCATGCAAGGCGCCAACCAGCACCCATCAGGAGCAAGGGTGAAGTTACTTGCTCAGGACACAACGGACGTGACGAGGTTGGTACTAGGTGGAATTTGAACCAGGGACCCTCGGGTTGGGCATGGCCACTCTGCCACTGCGCCACGCCGTCCCTATATACTATACTTTGACTTTCACAAAGTGTATTATTTTTATATATATTTTTTTAAATGCCTCAAAATAACAGCTTCAAAAATAACAAAGGCACACAGCTTCAGTCCAGAGTTTACTAGAGTATTAAAGTAAACAATACCATAGTCCTCCTTTAGTGCAAGACTGCCTGGCATACTGTATAACAGGAAATTATAAACTGGGCTCAATCTGCCCTACTCTAAAGTATTTTTATGAGTAACAAAAATGTGCTGCAAGCTAGTGGTGAGTGCTTGAAGTGGCCTACCAGTCAGCCAGAGCTTCTGAAATGCTGCGTTGAGACAGGGCGCCTCCGTTCACTGCAAGCTGCAAAGTGTGCGCCATGCAGGGCAAGCTTTTGACATAATGAGTGCGTTGTCCCTGACCACAACGTGGGCTTTCGCCTTGGGGTCGTTTTTGTTGTATTTTTGTTTTTTTCTCGGCGGAGTCTTTAAGCGACCACTGTGCGGTACTGCTTTTTTTCGCTGTTTGCTTTTCATCCATCTTCCGCTTGTATTCATCATGTATCTCCTTATGATTCTTGAAGAGGTGGGAGATGTAATTGCTTGTATTAAAGGAAGACGTCTTGGTTCATCCTCGCTTAACCAATTTGTTGCAGTCATTGCAATTTGCCAGTTTTTTATCCGTCAGACACACTCTAAAATAATCCCAAACCATAAATATGGTGTCGTTAATAAATTACCGAGTGAGCTCGCTTGTTAGCCACGATTACAGCACCGGCAACAACACACTCTTATTGTTGTTATGCTGCGCTCGCGGCGGTTTGATGAGGTCATCAAGCATCGCCAGTAAACCTCTCATGCTACAGTTGTCTACTCCTCTGTTGTGTGTTGTGATGCTCCGTACAGCGGCGTTTTAAAAAGTTATTAATTTTACATTTTTTTCCCGATATTATATTTTAAAGCATTAATCAGCATCTCTAATGCTAACCATAGCTAAATATAACCCAATATGCTGAGTGTTAATATAGTCGAAGATGCACAGAGTGCTAATATAGCAGCATATGTTAAAAGTGCTAATATAGCCGCTGATGTTAAGAGTGCTTATATAACCAAATATTCTAAGAGTGCTGATATAGCGAAAGATGCAAATAATGCTAACATAGCCGTAGATGCTGAGAGAGTTGATACAACTCAATATGCTATTGTGCTAATATAACCAAATATGCTTAGACAGTTGAAATATCCGCAGATACTAAGAGTGCTAAAGTAGCCACATTTGCTGAGAGTGCTAACATAGCTGAAGATTCAAAGAGTGCTAATACAACCGTAGATGCTAACCGTGTTAATACAACCCAAGATGCCAAAGATGCAAATATAGCCAAATATACAAATAATTATTACAGCTAAATATGCTAATAGTGATAACATAGCTAAGGATGCTAAAGTAAGTGTGCTCATAAATCCAAAGGTGCTAAGAGTGCCACAATAATCAAAGACGGTAAGGGTTCTAATATAGCTGAATATGCTAATAATGATAAAATAACCAACGATGCCATAGCCCTGTGGGTACCCCTGGGGGTACTTGAAGGTATGCCAAGGGGTACGTGAGATTTTTTTTTAAATATTCTAAAAATAGCAATTCAAAAATCCTTTATAAATATATGTATTGAAAAATAATTCAACAAAATATGAATGTAAGGTCATTAAGTGTGAAAAGAAATGCAACAATGCAATATTCAGTGTTGACAGCTTGATTTTTTTGTGGACATGTTCCATAAATATTGATGTTAAAGATTTCTTCTTTTGTGAAGAAATGTTTAGAATTAAGTTCATGAATCCAGATGGATCTCTATTACAATCCCCAAAGAGGGCACTTCAAGTTGATGATTACTTCTATGTGTAGAAATCTTTATTCATAATTGAATCACTTGTCTATTTTTCAACAAGTTTTTAGTTGTTTTCATATGTTTTTTCCAAAAAGTTCAAGAAAGACCACTACAAATGAGCAATATTTTGCACTGTTATACAATTTAATAAATCAGAAACTGATGACATAGTGCTGTATTTTACTTCTTTATCTCTTTTTTTTTTCAACCAAAAATTCTTCACTCTGATTAGAGGGTATACACCCTAATCAGAGTGAAGCATTTTTGAATTACTTTAATTAAAACATTTTCACAGAGGGTACATTACTGAAAAAAGGTTGAGAACCACTGCCATAGCCTACAATGTTAAGACAGAGTGGCCAAGTATATTAAGGCAGCTGGCTTGCTAATGTAGCTGAAGACGCAATGAGTGCTAACATAGACCAATATGCTAAGAGTGAAAAAGTAGCCGCAGATGCTTAGGTGACTAATGTAGCCAAATATGTGATGAGTGATAAAGTAACTGCAGATGTTAAGAGAGTTAATATATCTGCAGACGCTAATAATGATAAAATAGCCAAACAGTGCTAAAATAGCCTGTGATGCTAACACAGCAAATGTAGCCAAATATACTAAGCATAATTCCATCCATCCATCCATCCATTTTCTACCGCTTGTCCGTTATTCATTTTTCATTTAACTTTATTTAACTGGGTAAAAAAAAACTAATTGTGATTTAAATCACTTTTTACAAGAGTGACCTGGCCAAGATGGCGGCGAAAACAGGTTTCATAGTAGATAGGACAGCAACTAAAACAAGTTTCATAAATAAATAGGACAAAAAAAACCATGTTTCATAAATAATAGGACAACAACAAAAACAGGTGTCATAAATAAATAGGACAACAACAAAAACATGTTTCATAAATAATAGGACAACAACAAAAATAAGATTATAAAAAATAGAACAACAACAAAAACGGGTTTCATAAATAAATAGAACAACAACAAAAACAGGTTTCATAAATATTAAGACAACAACATAAACAGGTTTCATAGATAAATAGGACAACAACAAAAACACGTTTTATATATAAATAGGACAACAACAAAAACAAGTTTCATAAATAAATAGGACAACAACAAAAACAGGTTTCATAAATAATAGGACAACAACAAAAACATGTTTCATAAATAAATAGGACAACAACAAAAACAAGTTTCATAAATAGGACAACAACAAAAACAGGTTTCATAAATAATAGGACAACAACAGAAACATGTTTCATAAATAAATAGGACAAAAACAAAAACAAGTTTCATAAATAAATAGGACAACAACAAAAACAGGTTTCATAAAAATTAGGACAACAACAAAAACAGGTGTCATAAATAGTTATGACAACAACAAAAATAGGTTTTATAAATAAAAAGACAAAAACAAAAAATAGGTGTCATAAATAAATAGGACGACAACAAAAACAGGTTTCATAAATAAGAGGACAATAACAAAAGTAGGTTTCATAAATAATAAAACAAAAACAAAAACAGGTTTCAAAAATAGATAGTACAACAACAAAAACTGGTTTAATAAATAATAGGAAAACAACAAAAACATGTTTCATAAATAATAACACAACAAAAAAAACACTTTTCATAAATAATAGGACAACAACAAAAACAGGTTTAAAAAATGAATAGTACAACAACAAAAACTGGTTTCATAAATAATAGGACAACAACAAAAACAGGTTTAAAAAATGAATAGTACAACACCAAAAATAGGTTTCATAAATAATAGGACAACAATAAAAGAGGCACAGTCACACCCTGTAGCTAAATGTACTCATTATTTACAACATAAACAGAAAAAACACGCAATTGGTAAAAATGTAATGTTTTAATAAAACAAGTTAAAAATAAGTACAGTGCCCAAAATAAGAAAAAATCTTAGAGTGCTAAAATAGCTAAAAAGTGCTAAAGTAACCTTAGATGCAAACATTTATAAAATAGCTAAATATATATTAAAAGTGCTAATGCAGCTAAAGATGTTCAGAGTTGTCAGTATTGTTAGCGTAGCAAATGATGCCGATTCAGGATAGCTAAGGTTAGCCAGGACGATGCTAATATTGCTCACCCAGCTGAGGATGCTAAGGCTGCTAATGATGCAAAGATTGTGGAGATTCCTAAAATGGCTAAAGATTATTTTCAGGAGACAAAGTGTGCGGGCTATTTGTGAGGTCCTATCCACCACTGATGTGATTACTCACTAGATGAGGGATCAATCAGAGAGAAAGACGCGTGTGTCTCTCCTCCATCGATTGTTGTTCATCCACTATCATCTCCAATGATATTTTCTATTTAGCACTTTCAGGTTGCAGCTCCTCTCTCTCTCTTTCTCTCTCACTGCTGCAGATAAACACCCTCTCAGGCCTAATGAGTCTGTCACTTGGTGGCACACATTTACAGTCTTCACACGCACACAAGCCCCGCCTTATAAGTTAGCATCTGCCATAAAGTTAAAGAAAAGCCGATTATTAAATTGTGATAAAAGAGAAATAAATTACGCGTCGGATGCTAAAACAACTAAATATGCTAATGCGACCAATTATGCTAATCAGGGATGACTAAGGTTGGCGGGAAAGCTAACGATGCTAAGGCCACCAAGGTTACTAGTGCCAACATTTCTAGGACAGCAAAGGATACCAACATTGTTAAGAAAGATAAGGTTGCTAACATTACTAAGGCAAAAAAGGAGGCTAGCATTGCTAAAACAGTAAATGGTGTGAACATTTCTAAGAAAGCCATGAATGCTAGCATAAATAGGACTGAAATGAATGCTTACATTGCCAAAACACCAGAGGATGCTAACATTGTAAAGACAGCAGATGATGCTAACATTGCTAAGACAGCGATGGATGCTAATATTGCTAGGACAGCGAATGATGCTAACATTAATAAGACAGCAAAGGATGCTAACATTGCTAACACGGCAGAGGATGCTAGCATTGCTAAGACAGCAAAGGATGCTAACAATGCTAAGACAGTGAATGGTGCTAGCATCGTAAAGAAAGTGACGGATACTAACATTGCTAAGACATTGAAGGATGCTAACATTACTAAGACACAGAAGGGTGCTAACATTGCTAAGACAGCAAAGGATGCTAACATTGTAAATACAGGAAAGAATGCTAACATTGCTAAGGCAGCGAAGAATGCCAACATTGTTCAGACAGCAATGAATTTTAAAAATGTTACGACATTGAACGATGCTAACAATTACTAAGACACAGAAGGGTGCTAACATTGCTAAGACAGCAAAGGATGCTAACATTGTAAATACAGAAAAGAATGCTAACATTGCTAAGACAGCGAAGGATGCCAACATTGTTCAGACAGCAAAGAATTTTAAAAATGTTACGACATTGAAGGATGCTAACATTACTAAGACACAGAAGGGTGGTAACATTGCTAAGACAGCGAAGGATGCCAACATGGTTCAGACAGCAAAGAATTTTAAAAATGTTACGACATTGAAGGATGCTAACATTACTAAGACACAGAAGGGTGGTAACATTGCTAAGACAGCGAAGGAAGCCAACATGGTTCAGACAGCAAAGAATTTTAAAAATGTTACGACATTGAAGGATGCTAACATTACTAAGACACAGAAGGGTGGTAACATTGCTAAGACAGCGAAGGATGCCAACATGGTTCAGACAGCAAAGAATGTAAACATTTCTAAGACATTGAAGGATGCTTACTTTGCTAAGACACCGAATGATGCTAAGATTGCTAAGACAGTGAAGGATGCTAACATTGTAAAGACAGCGAAGGATGCTAACATTGTTAAGACAGCAAAGGATGCCAACATTGCTCAGACAGCAAAGAATGCTAACATTGCTAAGAAAGCGAAATATGTTAATATTTGTAAAGACAGCAAACGAGGCTCACATTGCAGACAGTGAAGGATGCCAACATTGCTCAGGCGGCAAAGAATGGTAACTTTGCTAAGACATTGAAGGATGCTAACATTGCTAAAACACCGTAGGATGCTAACATTGCTAGGACAGTAAAAGATGCTAACATTGCTGAGCCAGCAAAGAATTCTAACATTGCTAGGACAGCAAAGAATGTTAACATTGCTAAGACATTGAAGGATGCTAACACAGCAAAACATGCTAACATTGTTAAGAAAACGAAATATGTTATTATTTGTAAAGACAGCAAATGATGCTCAAATTGCAAAGACAGGGAAAGATGCCAACATTGTAAAGAGGGGAAATTATGCTAACATTGCTAAGACAACAAAATATGCTAGCATTGCTAAGATAGTAAATGGTGTTAACATTTCTAAGAAAGCAATGAATCCTAGCATAGATAGGACTGAAAACAATGCTAAAATTGCCAAGACAGCGAATGATGCTAACAATGCTAAGACAGCAATGGATGCTAACAATGCCAAGACAGCGACAGATGCTGACATTGCTAAGACAGTGAATGCTGCTAACATTGCTAAGACAGCAAAGGGTGCTAACAACGTTAAGATAGTCAATAGTGCTAACATCGTGAAGAAAATGACGGATACTAACATTGCTAAGACAGCGAAGGATGCTAACATTGTAAAGACTGCAAAGAATGCTAACATTGCTAAGACAGTGAAGGATGCCAACATTGCTCAGACAGCAAAGAATGTTAAAATTGCTAAGACATTAAAGGATGCTAACATTGCTAACACAGAGAAGGGTGCTAACATTGCTAAGACAGCGAAGGATGCTAACATTGTAAATACAGCAAAGAATGCTAACATGGTGGTAGCGGGGGTGTATATTGTAGCGTCTCAGAAGAGTTTGTGCTGCCAGGGGTTTTGGGTATTTGTTCTGTTGTGTTTGTTGTGGTTACGGTGCGGATGTTCTCCCGAAATGTGTTTGTCATTCTTGTTTGGTGTGGGTTCACAGTCTGGCGCATATTTGTAACAGTGTTAAAGTTGTTTATACGCCCACCCTCAGTATGACCTGTATGGCTGTTGACCAAGTATGCTTGCATTCACTCATGTGTGTGTTAAAGCCGCATATATTATGTGACTTGGCCGTCAACCTGTTAATATGGAGTAAGAGCGGACGTGACGACAGGTTGTAGAGGACGCTAAAGGTAGTGCCTTTAAGGCACGGCCCCAATATTGTTATCCGGGTAGAAATCGGGAGAAATTCGGGTGGGGCACTGAACTTCAGAAGTCTCCCGGAAAAATCGGTAGGGTTGGCAAGTATGAGTGTTAGCGGTGAACGCGGTGTTACAGCGGCACCGCCGCTTTTTAATACTGATGGGCCAGCTCTAATGCTAATTTGATATTTCCTCAAGGGCCAAATTAAATTACACGGCGGGCCAAATTTGGCCCGCGGGCCAGAGTTTGACACTCTTGATATAAAGGGAAAAATATCCAAACCATTTATAAAGTAAAACACATGCTAAATAACAAATGTCTGTATATGTTATATTATTCTTTTATTTTTCCATAATTAACAAATTGTGTTGAAGTTTGGGGAAATGTTTATAAAACAAGCATGGACCCAGTAATTAAACTTAAAAAAAGAGTCGTTAGAATAATACACAAAGCTTGCGACTGTGAACAAACCAATTCATTATTTATAAGTTCTAATGTGTTTAAATGTTCAGATATTGTGTTTTTAAAAACAATGGAAATTATGTTTCGAGCAAATAACGACAGCCTTCCAGCTTGTGTTCTTAGGTTATTTGATTTAGGAGGAGAAAACTATAATTTAGTTTTGAAATAAGTGAAGTAAGAAGGAATATAAAATACAATTGTATTTCACTTTTAGGAGTTGAACAAGCTCAGTGATGAGCTGAAGACATGTAGTTCTTTGTTAAAGGCCTACTGAAATGAGATTTTCTTATTTAAATGGGGATAGCAGGTCCATTCTATGTGTCATACTTGATCATTTCGCGATATTGCCATATTTTTGCCGAAAGGATTTAGTAGAGAACATCCACGATAAAGTTCGCAACTTTCGGTGCTAAGAGAAAAGCCCTGCCTCTACCGGAAGTCGCAGACGATGACGTCACATGTTTGATGGCTCCTCACATATTCACATTGTTTTTAATGGGAGCCTCCAACAAAAAGTGCTATTCAGACCAAGAAAACGACAATTTCCCCATTAATTTGAGTGAGGATGAAAGATTCGTGTTTGCGACGGACTAGAAAAAAGAAAAAAAAACGAGATTGCATTGGGACGGATTCCGATGTTTTTAGACACATTTAGTAGGATAATTCTGGGAAATCCCTTATCTTTCTATTGTGTTGCTAGTGTTTTAGTGAGTTTAATAGTACCTGATAGTCGGAGGTGTACGTCCACGGGTGTCTTGACGCGCAGTGTCTCAGAAGAGTCGACGGCAGCTATGGACGGGGCAAACTCAGCTTTTCTCCGGTAAGAAGCGACTTTTTAACCACAATTTTCTCACCGAAACCTGCTGGTTGACATTCCGTCGTGTTTCATGTTCGCTTGACCGCGCTCTGATCCATAGTAAATTTTCACCTAAAACAAGGAATCACCGTGTGTTTGTGTGGCTAAAGGCTAAAGCTTCCCAACTCCATCTTGCTACTTTGACTTCTCCAATATTAAGTGAACAAATTGCAAAAGATTCAGCAACACAGATGTCCAAAATACTGTGTAATTATCAATCAATCAATTTTTTACTTATATAGCCCTAAATCACTAGTGTCTCAAAGGGCTGCACAAACCACCACGACATCCTCGGTAGGCCCACATAAGGGCAAGGAAAACTCACACCCAGTGGGACATTGGTGACAATAATGACCCAGTGGGACGTCGGTGACAATGATGACTATGAGAACCTTAGAGAGGAGGAAAGCAATGGATGTCGAGCAGGTCTAACATGATACTGTGAAAGTTCAATCCACAATGGATACAACACAGTCGCGAGAGTCCAGTCCAAAGAGGATCCAAGACACAGCAGCGAGAGTCCCGTTCACAGCGGAGCCAGCAGGAAACCATCCCAAGGGTAGCGGACCAGCAGCGCAGAGATGTCCCCAGCCGATACACAGAGGGACATAGAAGAAAAAGAAAAGAAACGGCAGATCAACTGGTCTAAAAAGGGAGTCTATTTAAAGGCTAGAGTATACAAATGAGTTTTAAGGTGAGACTTAAATGCTTCTACTGAGGTGGCATCGCGAACTGTTACCGGGAGGGCATTCCAGAGTACTGGAGCCCGAACGGAAAATGCTCTATAGCCCGCAGACTTTTTTTGGGCTTTGGGAATCACTAATAAGCCGGAGTCCTTTGAACGCAGATTTCTTGCCGGGACATATGGTACAATACAATCGGCAAGATAGGATGGAGCTAGACCGTGTAGTATTTTATACGTAAGTAGTAAAACCTTAAAGTCACATCTTAAGTGCACAGGAAGCCAGTGCAGGTGAGCCAGTACAGGCGTAATATGATCAAACTTTCTTGTTCTTGTCAAAAGTCTAGCAGCCGCATTTTGTACCAACTGTAATCTTTTAATGCTAGACATGGGGAGACCCGAAAATAATACGTTACAGTAGTCGAGGCGAGACGTAACAAACGCATGGATAATGATCTCAGCGTCTTTAGTGGACAGAATGGAGCGAATTTTAGCGATGTTACGGAGATGAAAGAAGGCCGTTTTAGTAACGCTTTTAATGTGTGCCTCAAAGGAGAGAGTTGGGTCGAAGATAATACCCAGATTCTTTACCGTGTCGCCATGTTTAATTGTTTGGTTGTCAAATGTTAGAGTTGTATTATTAAATAGAGTTCGGTGTCTAGCAGGACCGATAATCAGCATTTCCGTTTTTTTGGCGTTGAGTTGCAAAAAGTTAGCGGACATCCATTGTTTAATTTCATTAAGACACGCCTCCAGCTGACTACAATCCGGCGTGTTGGTCAGCTTTAGGGGCATGTAGAGTTGGGTGTCATCAGCATAACAGTGAAAGCTAATACCGTATTTGCGTATGATGTCACCTAGCGGCAGCATGTAGATGCTGAAGAGTGCAGGGCCAAGGACCGAACCCTGGGGAACTCCACACATTACCTTAACGTAGTCCGAGGTCACATTGTTATGGGAGACACACTGCATCCTATCAGTAAGATAAGAGTTAAACCAAGACAGGGCTAAGTCTGACATACTAATTCGTGTTTTGATACGTTCTAATAAAATATTATGATCGACGGTATCGAAAGCAGCGCTAAGATCGAGGAGCAGCAACATAGATGACGCATCAGAATCCATCGTTAGCAATAGATCATTAGTCATTTTTGCGAGGGCTGTCTCCGTGGAGTGATTTGCCCTGAAACCGGATTGAAAGGTTTCACATAGATTGTTAGACGCTAAGTGTTCATTTAACTGCTCCGCAACAATTTTTTCAAGGATTTTTGAAATAAAGGGAAGGTGAGACACCGGTCGGTAATTTACCATGAGGTCAGGATCGAGGTCAGGTCTTTTAAGAAGAGGATGAATAACCGCTTTTTTGAATGCTAGGGGAACAGTGCCCGAGGAGAGTGATAAGTTTATAATATTTAGCACGGATGGACCTAATAATACAAAGAGCTCCTTGATCAGTTTCCCAGGAAGAGGGTCAAGTAAACATGTTGTCTGTTTTATTCCATTTACACGTTGTAACAATTCCTCTAATGTTATTTCCTCAAAACGAGAGAAACTATTTTGGAGGGCAGTATCCGCCGTATATACAATCGTGTCAGTGTTAATAGAACCCCGTTGTAGCTGGGACGCATTGTCTTTAATCTCCTTTCTAATGACTTCAATTTTCTTACTAAAGAATTGCATAAAGTCATCAGCTGAGTGGGTTGAGCTACTGGAAGGAATCCCTTGTTGGGTTAGCGATGCTACCGTACTAAACAAAAATTTAGGATCGTTTTTATTACGGTGGATGAGATTTGAGTAATATTTAGCTTTAGCTAAGGTAAGCATGCGTTTATAAGTTATTAAACCATCACTCCATGCTTGATGGTGCACCTCAAGTTTAGTCGTGCGCCATTTGCGTTCCAGCTTTCTACATAATAATTTCTGAGCTCTAGTTTCTTCTGTAAACCACGGGGTGCGCTTTTTTGGAGCCTTTTTTAACTTTAGCGATGCTATGTTATCAATGGTTTCGCGCAGGGCGTCGTTAAAGTTGTTAGTGAGGTTATCAATAGAGCCCACATACTTTGGGAATGGTGCCATTACCGAGGGCAGTAGGTCAGCAAGAGTTGTCGTTGTGGCTGTATTAATGTTGCGGCTGCTATAGCAGGTATTATTATTATTAGTTTGACGAACATGCGTCTGAACCTCGAATTTTATAAGGTAATGATCGGACAATACTTTAGTATACGGGAGTATCGTAACTTTGGAAACGGTGATGCCCCTGACAAGCACTAGGTCTATCGTATTACCGTTGCGATGCGTGGGTTCATTTATTATTTGTGTGAGACCACAGCTATCAATTACAGTCTGGAGCGCTACGCACGGTGGGTCCGATGGGGTATTCATATGGATATTAAAGTCCCCCATTATGATTATATTATCGGCGTGTGTCACTAGATCAGCAACGAACTCTGAGAATTCATTAATAAAGTCCGAATAGGGCCCTAGGGGGCGGTAGATAACAGCCAGGTGTAGAGGCAGCGGTGTGACAGACCTCATAGTAAGCACCTCAAACGATTTATATTTATTATTTATGTTAGGACTAAGGTTAAAGTTTTCGTTGTATATTAGTGCGACCCCCCCACCCCTTTTGAGCGGACGGGCAATATGCGCATGTGTAAAGTTAGGAGGACATGCCTCATTTAGCGCAAAAAAGTCGTTTGGTTTAAGCCAGGTTTCGCTGAGACCGATGACGTTAAGATTGTTGTCTCTGATAATATCATTAACTAACAACGTTTTAGGAGACAATGATCTTATGTTTAAAAAACCTATATTATAGGTTGTGGGCTGTTTTATGGAGTTTTTGATCAAATTATCCGTAGTAGCAATATTAATAATGCTGTGTTTATTATGCCCAGTGCATTTAGTATAGTTACGACCATATCTAGGAATTGATACGACAGGAATTTTCCGATTGTTTGATTGTTGCTTTGATAAACTGCACGCATCATGGTTAGCCACCTCAGTAACGGGGATTTTCCGATTGTTTGTTTGTTGCTTTGATAAACTGCACGCATCATAGTTAGCCACCTCGGTAAAACACATGCCCAACTCTGAAACACTCAAAGCAGAAAAAACTTGTTCTAATTTAACTGACTCCTTACCCAGACCAGTAGTCCCGCATTTTCCATCTAAATCCGTCTTCGGGATGGAGGAAAGTGGTGTTCTGTGGGGATTAGCCTTCTGCTTTGTTTTAAGCCCCGCTCGGCATCCGCGTTTCCGATCACACCGCTGGCGTCTGCTCCGTAGACGGCCCCCGCTGCTACTAGACTCCCCTGCTTCACAGGCCGCTGGATGTAGCCGCCGATGTATTCCCATGCTAGTTAGCAAGTCTAGCACGCAAGTGTCTATCAGTCCAAAACGGCCCGATTCGTCCACATCCAGAAGTGTCTGGCGGTCGTACGTGATCACAGAGTGACCACAATGCGAGCCAGCCATAAAGTTTGTGGAATTGTCCGGTATTTCTGCCAAATGTTCCATCTTTAGCAGGAGCTCCTCGAGAGCGCAGCCCGTCCGGGCGCCGCCATCTTGGATTTATGCGGTTAAAGCAGACGACTTTTAGCTGTGTGTGTGCAGCGCTCCTACTTCCTAAAAACCCGTGACGTCTTGCGTACACGTCATCATTACACGACGTTTTCAAGACGAAACTCCCGGGAAATTTAAAATTGTAATTTAGTAAACTAAAAAGGCCGTATTGGCATGTGTTGCAATGTTAATATTTCATCATTGATATATAAACTATCAGACTGCGTGGTGGGTAGTAGTGGGTTTCAGTAGGCCTTTAATGTTTAAGAAAACCTTGAAAGGTGAAATAACTGAAAATTATAAAATAGAGTAACAATTACTTTCATCTCATTGATTTTTTTTTTTTAACGTTGATGTTCCAGGCAATCTAATTTTTCAGTAAAGATATAGGATAGGCAAATATAAACTTTGGCTTCAGGCTATTCCTTTTTAGGGCATTCTATTTATTTTCTTTTCTTTTTGTGTATTAATGTGTATGATTGTTAAAGGCCTACTGAAACCCACTACTACCCACCACGCAGTCTGATAGTTTATATATCAATGATGAAATATTAACATTGCAACACATGCCAATACGTCCTTTTTAGTTTACTAAATAGCAATTTAAAATTTCCCGGGAGTTTTTTTTTTAAAACGTCGCGTAATGATGACGTGTACGCTTGACGTCACAGGTTGTCAGGAAATATGAGCGCTGCACACACACACAGCTAAAAGTCATCTACTTTAACCGCATAATTACACAGTATTTTGGACATCTGTATTGCTGAATCATTTGCAATTTGTTCAATTAATATTGGAGGAGTCAAAGTAGAAAGATGGAGTTGGGAAGCTTTAGCCTTTAGCCACACAAACACACGGTGATTCCTTGTTTAAAATTCACGGAGGTGAAACTTTACTATGGATCACAGCGAACATGGATCCCGACCGAATGTCAACCAGCAAGTTTCGCAGAGAAAATTGTGGTAAAAAGTGGCTTCTTACCGGAGATCAGCTGAGCTTGTGCTGCCGATAAAGCTGCCGATAAAGCTGCCGTCGACTTCTCTGAGACATTGGCGTCAAGACACCCGTGGACACACACCTTGTTGCGATCCGTGACTCGGATCTTCACATATTATTGTTTATTTTTCCATCTTTGTTCTTATTCTCCGTTTGATCCGTTTATTTCCCGTTTAGTCCATCACCATGGTTACTTATTAGTTTCAGCTGCTACTCCCGGTTCCTGCACACCTGTTCTCTGTTAATCACCTTCCCTTTATAAGCCGGCCTCTTCTGTTTATTCTTTCTGGGACTCTAGTTTGTTTTCACGCAACGTAACGTCAGGTATGCTTTTCTCGCTAGCTCATTAGCTAGCAAGCAAATCATCTTTGTTTTTACTTTTTATGCATTCATGCCAAGTCTTAGTTCTTTATATTTCCTAGCTTTCACGCTAGCGTCTTTTGTTTCCCTTTTTATTAGCTCCAGTGTTTTTGTTCAGAGCTCACCTTTTGTTAATACATTTGTTAGATCCTACCTTTGTTGTGTTCTTCGTTTGACGCATCCACGAGGGAATCAAACCCGGTACCACGATGCCGAACCAGCGTTACATACCTCTGACTATCAGGTACTGTTAAACTCACTAAAACACTAGCACCACAATAGAAAGATAAGGGATTTCCCAGAATTATGTGTCTAAAAACATCTGAATTTTTTTTTTTCACTTTTTTTTTTTTTTTTTTTTTTTTTTCTAGTCCTTTGCTATCAATATCCTCAAACACGAATCTTTCATCCTCGCTCAAATTAATGGGGAAATTGTAATTTTCTCGGTCTGAATAACTGTTTTTGTTGGAGGCTCCCATTAAAAATAATGTGAATATGTGAGGAGCCATCAAACATGTGACGTCCTCGTTGGCGACTTCCGGTAGAGGCAGGGCTTTTCTCCTAGCACCGAAAGTTGCGAACTTTATCGTGGATGTTCTCTACTAAATCCTTTCAGCAAAAATATGGCAATATCGCAAAATGATCAAGTATGACACAGAGAATGGACCTGCTATCCCCGTTTAAATAAGAAAATCCAATTTCAGTAGGCCTTTAAATATGTCTAATCTGTACTGTGAGTCTGGTCACACAAAATGGTCGATGGTTGATTATATGACCGAAATAAACTTATTTCATTCATTCAAGTGGACATGTGTGGTGGATGTAAGTTTGCACAGTTTTGCCAACTTCAACAGGCGAGTGAGAGCTGG
The DNA here is from genome assembly GCF_033978795.1 of Nerophis ophidion. Taxonomy (NCBI): domain Eukaryota; kingdom Metazoa; phylum Chordata; class Actinopteri; order Syngnathiformes; family Syngnathidae; genus Nerophis; species Nerophis ophidion. Next base: position 31,658,399 of record NC_084628.1, on the reverse strand, counting down.
CAGAAAAAGATCATGGTAGCGACTTTCTAACGAGACCGGTAATTAGTGACTCTGCGGGGAACACATCGTTAGCAGTCAGCAGATAGCATGCTGACGCCATTAACCGTTAAACGCCGCACTCGACGCTGAGCCGGGATGAAGTGTGAGCCAATCATTTCTTCTGCTCGTCTTCAAGCGTTAACAATACCCGTCTTGACCTCCTCTGCTTGTTTTGCACAATGGTGTCCATCACCAGTAGCTCACGACCGCGCGATAAAATCAGCCATTTTGTGTCCGCTGTACCACATTTAAAGGCATATGACATCATTAAGTTAGCGTACAAACTAGCGATGGCTACTGACTCCAGTACTTTTGGAGCCTCAGCCGTGTTTGCCTGCGAAACAGGGGCGAATTTAGTGTATACATTGATTGGTTGATTGATACTTTTATTAGTAGATTGCATAGTTCAGTACATATTCCGTACAATTGACCACTAAATGGTAACACCCGAAAGAGTTTTTCGACTTGTTTAAGTCGGGGTCCACGTTAATCAATTAATTGTACAAATATATACTATCAGCAAAATACAGTCATCACACAGGTTAATAATCATAGTATATACATTGATTTATATACATTATTTACAATCCAGGGGGTGGGATAAGGAGCTTTGGTTGATATCAGTACTTCAGTCATCAACAATTGCATCAACAGAGAAATGGACAGTGTAGGTCTTACTTAGTAGGATATGTTCAGCCAGCAGAGAACATAGTGAGTTCAGATAGCATAAGAACAAGTAAATACATTAGAAATACATTCGATTATTTACATTAGGTTATTTACAATCCGTGGACATGGGATGTGAATGGAGGAGGGTATTAGTAAAGTGTTGAAGTTGCCTGGAGGTGTTGCTTTAGAGCGGTTTTGAAGGAGGATAGAGATGCACTTACTTTTATACCTATTGGGAGTGCATTCCACATTGATGTGGCATAGAAAGAGAATGAGTTAAGACCTTTGTTAGATCGGAATCTGGGTTTAACGTGGTTTGTGGAGCTCCCCCTCTACAAGGGGAACATTATCACCAGACCTATGTAAGCGTCAATATATACCTTGATGTTGCAGAAGAAAGACCATTTTATTTTTATAACCGATTTCCGAACTCTAAATGGGTGAATTTTGGCGAATTAAACGCCTTTTTATTTATCACTCTCAGAGCGATGACGTCAGAACTTGACGTCACCCAGATAATAAAGCCGCCATTTTCTCAAACACATTACAAACACCGGCTCTAAGCTCTGTTATTTTCCATTTTTTTGGACTATTTTGTGGAACCTTGGAGACATCATGCCTCGTCGGTGTGTTGTCGGAGGCTGTAACAACACTAACAGGGAGGGATTCAAGTTGCACCACTGGCCCAAAGATGCGAAAGTGGCAAGAAATTGATGAAATTTGTTCAAAATACGAGGGTGTGGGGAAAGTCGAAGATATGGTCAGTCGTTTGTTCCGCACAGTTTACCGACGAAAGCTATGCTACTACAGAGATGGCAAGATTGTGTGGATATCCTGCGACACTCAAAGCAGATGCATTTCCAACGATAAAGTCAAAGAAATCTGCCGCCAGACCCCCATTGAATGTGCCGGAGTGTCTGCACATTTTACCGGCGATGCTTATGCAGACATAGCACAGAGATGTATGGATAACCTGCAGATGCATTTCCAACGATAAAGTCAACAAAATCACAAAGGTGAGTTTTGTTGATGTTGTTGACTTATGTGCTAATCAGACATATTTGGTCGCGGCATGACTGCCTGCTAATCGATGCTAACATGCTATTTAGGCTAGCTGTATGTACATTTGAAACTATATTTTCATCCAGCGTTTCCCTCCACCCACATTTAATGCCAAACAAACACTTACCAATCGACAGATTTAAGTTGATCCAGTGTCACAAGATGCGAAACTTCCAATTGTTGGTCTGCACATTTTACCAACGATGCTAAGGCAAACATGGCCGAATAGCGTCAATAGCTATTCGCTCAATAGCTTCAATTCCTTCTTCAATTTTGTTTTCGCTATCTGCCTCCATACTTAAACAATCCGTGTCAATACATGCGTAATCTGTTGAATCGCTTAAGCCGCTGAAATCCGAGTCTGAATCCGAGCTAATGTCGCTATATCTTGCTGTGTTATCCGTATTAGCATCACTGGATGACGTCACACGAAAATGGACAGTGACTTCACAGATAGCGAAAATCAGGCACTTTAAAGCATTTTTTAGGGACATTCCGGGATGGGTAAAATTTTGAAAAAAAATTCGAAAAAAAAAATAAGCCACTGGGAACTGATTTTTTATTGGTTTCAACCCTTCTGAAATTGTGATAATGTTCCCCTTTAGGGAAGTAGTTAGACATGTACTTCGGTATCAGGGAGGTGTAGCGGATTTTATAGACTAGGCTCAGTGCAAGTTGTTTTACTCTGTCCTCCACCCTGAGCCAGCCCACTTTGGAGAAGTGGGTTGGAGTGAGGTGTGATCTGGGGTGGAGGTATAAAAGTAACCGGACTACCTTGTTCTGGGATGTTTGGAGTCTAGATTTGAGGGTTTTCGAGGTGCTGGGGTACCAGGAGGTGCAAGTGTAATCGAAAAAGGGTTGAATGAGAGTTCTTGCTAGAATCTTCAAGGTGCTTTTGTTGACCAGAGAGGAGATTCTGTGGAGGAATCTCGTTCTTTGGTTGACCTTTTTGATTACCTTGGTTGCCATTTATCACAGGAAAGATTAGCCTCCAGAATGGAACCTAGGTAGGTGATCTCATCTTTCCTGGTGATAACAATGTCACGGATGTGCACGCGTATCCTATTGTGCCAGTAGAGATTTGGTAAAAGGGACAAAAGCATAGTGCAGGGGTCTCAGGCCCGCGAGACGTTATTTTGCGGTCCCCACCTTAATATGAAAGTTTAATGTTAGTGCGCCCCGCGAGTTTTGTACGAATGGCGCTTGACAGGGTTGTGTTATTTGGGTCCAAAATGGCTCTTTCAACGTTCTGGTTTGCCTACCTCTGCGTTAGTGGAAAAAGTCGGCAAGTGAGTGAAAACCACAGAAACGTTGCCATGGAGAAAAGGTTTATTCTTACGTGCCTGGCTACAGTAACACCCAGACACCAGTCCGTCAGTAATAACAGTCACCGATAACCTGGACAAAGAGCGGGCACGGCCGGACGGCTGTTCGGCCTGAATCTGACGATAGAGGCATGTGGAGGGGCGTGGTACACGCGTCCCCTGCGGGCAGGGCATGTGCAGGAGCTATCTAATCACCTGTCTCTTTATTAGCAGCGTCGGAGACCATGAAAGGGGTCTGACGAGGAGTGGATGCGCGACTTGCATGCGTTGATTTATTGATTGATCGAAACTTTTATTAGTAGATTGCACAGTACAGTACGTATTCCATACAATTGAAAATTGAGTGTGATGTAAGCTTAGACCTTTAATCCTACTAAATAGCTCTTAATCTTCCTCCCTTTATGCAATTTCAAATTACCGGTATTGAAATCAGTCTCCTCCATTTGGAAAATGATGACAGGGGAAGTGTCACTCGTGACGTCACGAGTTTGACCAGGCGGTAATACTAAGCATGCGCTAATTATTTTGGGACGTTAGTTTGACCCGGAATGTAATTCAAGGCAGGCGCATACTATATGCTTTGCGGCAATTCAAGGAAATACCGTATTTACATTTTGGGGCTGATATGGATCATTTTACTACATGACTTTGTGTTTGTCTGCCAGCTGAGAGAAAGATGTTGGAGACTGACAAGAGGGTTCAATCTCTTTCTTTCACTCCACTATCGATAACGCTAAAAGTTGTGTGACAATTCTGATGGAACTTTCATGAGATGTCAGAAAAGTTTGCAAAGGGAGCTAGCATGTCTTATGGAGCATTTTCATCCTAACCAGTAGGGGGCGCCACCAATGTAAGAATACATGGCCAAAGAACCTCAAACAGAACACTTGTTGACTCAGACTTGTTGCTTCCAGCATTTATTTTTATTTTTATTGAAATCAACATCAGATAAGTGTGTGTGTGTGTGTGTGTGTGTGTGTGTGTGTGTGTGTGTGTGTTTCATGTGTTGTCTCTGCTTGTGGTCTTGCAGGTCCACCGCCGCTCTGTTCCTCCTCCTCCTCCTCCCCCGTGGAGCAGCCCCCCTTCCCTCCCCCTCGCATTGCTGCCAATCAGAGCCCTGGGGGGTTGCTAGGTAACAGTGACTCTGAGGATGAGTTCGGTTCATTCTTAGTTAAAGCTGGCTCAGGGAACACGTACGTCGCTGACGGTGAGTCCATAACTTCTGCTGCTCTCTGGGGGCGGGGCTTCTTGGTCATGTGGTGCTACAGGTGGGAGGCAGGAAGGCAGATTAGACACTGCCCCAAGGCATGCTGGGTATTTTCTGAAGCTGCAAAGTTCACAGCTTCTTCAAGGAGATATAGGTTGTCGTTTTCTTGTTCTTATTATTTTTCTTTTTCTTCTTAATTATCTTTGTCTTCATCGTCTTCTTCTTCTTCTTCTTGTTTTTCCTTTTCTTTTCCTTTTTCTTCTTCCTTTTCTTTTTTCTTCTACTTTTTCTTCTTCTTTTTTTTCTTTTTCTTCTTCTTCTTCTTTTTTTTCTTTTACTCTTCCTTTTTCGTGTTCTTCTTGTTCTTATTTTTCTTATTTTTCTTTTTTTCTTCTTTTTCGTCTTCTTCTTTTCTTCTTCTTCTTCTTCTTCTTCTTCTTCCACATCTCCTTTTTCGTCTTTTTCTTCTTCTTTTTTCGTCTTCTTCTTCTTCTTCTCGTTTGTCTTTTTCTTGTTTTTCTTTTTCTTGTTTTTCTTCTTCTTATTCTTCTTTTCTTTCTTTTTATTTTCCTTTTTCATCTTCTTCTTGTTGTTGTTGTTGTTCTTCTTCGTCTTATTTTACTCTTCTTATTATTATTATTATTCTTCTTCTCCTTCTCCTTGTCCTTGTCCTTCTCCTTCTTCTCCTTCCTCCTCTTCTTCTTCTTCTTCTCCTTCTTCTTCTCCTCCTTTCCCTTCTCCTTCTGCTCATTTCCTTCTCCTTCTTTACCTTCCCCTTCTTCTTCTTCTTCTTCTTCTTCTTCTTCTTCTTCTTCTTCACCTTCTCCTTCTCTTTCTCCTTCACCCTCCCCTTTCCCTTCTCCCTTCATCTATTTCTCCTTTTTTTCTCCTTCTTTTTGTCGCCTTTTTATTTTTCTTCCTATTCTTTTCCTCCTCTTCTTCTTCTTTGTGTCTTAGGTCAGACTAGTCTTGTAGCAAAATTTTTGGATACTTTTTAAAACAAAAGACGTTTTTATTTGAAGAGAACATTTTCTACTACATGAAACATGAGTTCATTATTGCAAGTAAAGAAAGATGCTGTAATGTTGCTAGACATTTTATTTTGTCAACATTAGTTATCCACTTGTTCATTTCCTGTTAATATCTGCTTACTTCCTGTCTTAACATTTCTGGTAAAATGTAATATTCACTTATTCTTGTCTGATACTACACATTTGGGTATCGATCCGATACCAAGTAGTTACAGTATCATACAACGGTTGTAATTAAAGTCCTAATGTGTCCAGGGACGTGCTGTATTTTATAACTTTATTAACAATACAAAATGGCAAAATATTTTGTGATGATGAAAATATCAGTGAAATCATTGTAATATCAACTATATACGGCTCATGTACTTGGTATCATTACAGTCGATGTCTGTGTAGATCCATTCATATTTTTACATTGAGGAGAGCTAGCTTGTTGTTAGCGGTTAGCTATTGTAAATTCCTACGTTGTGTAGTGAAGCATGTTTTGCTATTCCTCGTCCTCCAGCGTCCTCCAGTACTTTTAAGAAACATACTTAATTTGTCGCCAGGGAGGCCAGGATTAGTGATTTAGAAGCAGCTAAAACACTGTGGATGGACATTAGCCACTAGATAGCTAGCTAGCTATATTATAAAGCAGCGCTTGCAGAGCTTCTGTGTTTAAATCTTCACCTTTTTTCAAAGCCATTCTCGCTCCTCTGTCCCCACACTGTTTCTGCTTGTAAGTGCTCTGTGTGTGTTGACTCACATGTTCCTGGGTTCAAATAACCATGAAAAAAACTAAGTACCAATACTTTTCAAAGACAGAATAGTACTAGTCAAACGCAGCCTCTGGAGTGAGGTTCGATGGATGGAGGGATGGATGTCATTGTTGATTGGTCCTATCCCACTTAGCTGTGACCAGCAGAAGCATTGTTGTTGTCTAAAGAAATGGTTTTGTACCTAATTGGACTGTGAGCGCCCTCTCGAGGGCGGCAAAAAAATGTGTGTGGAGAGGAACGTGGCCTGCGGGCCTGCCGCCGAACGGGGTGTTGTCAGGACCGGCCTCAAAGACAGCGACAGGTGCGTAGATGGCCCAGGTGGGCCTCATTATCTAATCACCTGTCGCCTTTATTAGCAGCAGCCGTGATGAGACAAGTAGCTGGAGGTGCTTCTCAGCGGACACAGGGGAGAAAGACAGTGTGCTGGAAAGCAAAAGACTTTGCACTATTATATGAAAATAAAACAGTGTAATACACGGAATTCCTGGCTCTCCTGGCTGTGTTTGGTGGTGTGAAAAACCCACTAGAGGGCAACCTCTATAATGTGTTTTTCAGCTGTGGTCTGTACGGACCTTAGAGATACTGAGTTGTAATACACTTTTCCACCACTTGTGACAGTAATCAAACAGAAGAAGTCTGGAACAATAAAAGAAAGGAAATGACAGGATGTTTTCTTCTAATGGATTTATTACAATCTTTGCAAGTTGGGTAATGTTTGCTGTGGTCTGGAACAAAACGGTAATGTTTACTGAGGTCTGGAACTAAACGGTGACGTTTGCTATGGTCTGGAACAAAATGGTAACGTTTGCTGTGGTCTGGAACAAAATGACAACGTTTGCTGTGGTCTGGAACATCATGTCTTAAAAAAATTATCAGATGTGCAATGTTACATACAGATAATGTGTCATGAGACACCCAAATATAAATGAAATACACAGAAGACATAAGTAAAGGAAATTAAATATACCTACAAACGAGGCGTAATGACGCAATATGTACACACAGCTAGCCTAAATAGCATGTTAGCATGGGTTAGCTTGCAGTCATGCACTGAACAAATATGTCTGATTAACACTCCACAAAAATCAATAACATCAACAAAGTTCACCTTTGTGCATTCACGCACAGTATAAAAGGTTTAGTGGACCAAATGAGACAAAGAAGGATTGGCATAAAACACGTCTTCCAGTGGCAGCGTTGGAGAAAGTTGTACATGTACCCAAACTGTTGCGTCACAGTCCCCACAACTACGGTGCATTCAAGGACTGGCGAAATTAATAGGACAAAAGGTGCTGGCCAAATACTGTTGTCAGTGAATCATAAACACAAACATATTAAACAGTGGACTTTCTTACAATTACGTTTGTGTCATGTTTTTCCTTCTACATAAACCATATCAAAACTAAAATATAATCTATTTTCATACACGTTTTAAAAAACGACAGGGAGCCACTTGGGCGGCACTAACAAGCATCATGCGACCCTTTGTCTACTTTATGTCACCTTTTGTGCTTTAACACAACTTTTTTTGTGTTTTTACGATAGAAGAAACGTTCAATGATAGCTAGCGTTAGCTAGCCAATTCGCTATTGTCAGATAGCAACAGACGAATGGGATCGAATGCTGGCAAAACATTGGGAAGTTAGCGCCCTCTAATGGTGCGTTCATTTTTCCTAGGAAGCTGGGATTTCCCAGTTCCTACTCAGATGATGGCTACTGAGAACAATATAGACTTGTATAATATATGTTGTTAGCACCTGTGTTTAGTTTTTGTATCACTAAATCGGCCAAATACGATGTATTGTTGCATGTTTATGTACGATAATGTTACTAACATTTCTATGTGTGGTGCCTGTGTGCTACAGGCTAGCAATAGCATCTGTTTCCAGTTTGAAGGTTGCATAAAGAGTGTTTACATTCCCATCAGTTGTTAGGTAAGGAAGTAGTTGGTTAGTTTGTTGGTTAGTTAGGTAGGTAGCTGGTTATTTAGCTATTTGCTAGGTAGGTAGGTACTTGGTTATTTTGGTAGGTAGGTATGTAGTTAGTTTGGTAGGTAGTTGGTTAGTTAGCCATTTGCTTGGTAGCTATGGAGTTGGTTAGTTTGGTAGATACATAGGTAGTTGGTTAGTTTGGTGGGTAGGTAGGTAGGTAGGTAGGTAGGTAGGTAGGTAGGTAGGTAGTTGGTTAGTAAGCCATTTGCTAGGTGGGTATGTAGTTGGTTGGTCTGGTAGGTAGGTAGGTAGGTAGGTAGGTAGGTAGGTAGGCTGTTGGTTAGTTTGGTAGGTTGATACGTAGTTGTTTGGTTTGGTAGGTTGATATGTAGTTGGTTAGTTTGGTAGGTAGGTAGCTGGTTATTTAGCTATTTGCTAGGTAGGTATGTAGTTGGTTAGTTTTATAAATGGGTATTTAATTGGTTAGTTTGGTAGGTAGATATGTAGTTAGTTAGTTTGGTAGGTAGTTGTTTAGTTAGCCATTTGCTTGGTAGGTATGTAGGTAGTTAGTTTGGTAGGTAGATATGTAGTTGGTTAGTACGGTAGGTAGGTAGGTATGGGTTGTACTTGTATAGCGCTTTTCTACCTTCAAGGTACTCAAAGCGCTTTGACACTACTTCCACATTTACCCATTCACACACATTCACACACTGTTGGAGGGAGCTGCCATGCAAGGCGCTAACCAGCACCCATCAGGAGCAAGGGTGAAGTGTCTTGCTCAGGACACAATGGACGTGACAAGGTTGGTACTAGGTGAGGATTGAACCAGGGACCCTCGGGTAGCGCACAGCCACTATCCCACTGCGCCACTCCGCCCCAAACTAAGGTAGGTAGGTAGGTAGGTAGGTAGGTAGTTAGTTAGTTAGTTGGTTCGTTAGCCATTTGATAGGTAGGTTTGTAGTTAGTTGGTTTGGTAGGTAGTTAGATAGTTAGCCATTTGCTTGGTGGGTATGTATGTTCGTAGATGGTTAGTTTGGTAGAGAGGTATGCAGTTGGTTAGTTTGGTAAGTAGGTAGTTGGTTAGTTAGCCATTTGCTAGGTTGCTATGTAGTTGGTTAGTTTGACGGGTAGGTAGGTAGGTAGTTGGTTAGTTTGGTAGGTAGATATGTAGTTGGTTGGTTTGGTAGGTAGGTAGCTAGTTATTCAGCTATTTGCTAGGTAGGAATGTAGTTGGTTAGTTTTGTAAATAGGTATGTATGTGGTTAGTTTGCCAGGTAGGTAGTTAGTTAGTTAGTTAGTTAGTTAGTTGGTTAGTTAGTTAGTTAGCTAGACAGGTAGCTAGTTAGTTAGTTAGTTAGTTAGTTAGTTAGTTAGTTAGTTAGTTAGTTAGTTAGTTAGTTAGTTAGTTAGTTAGTTAGTTAGTTAGTTAGTTAGATAGGCAGTTGGTTTGTCAGCCATTTGCTTGGTAGGTATGTAGTTGGTTAGTTTGGTAGGAAGTTGATTAGTTTGGTAGGTAGGTATGTAGTTGGTTAGTCTGGTATTTAGGTACGTAGTTGGTTAGGCAGTTGGTAAGTAGTTGCTTTGCTGTTATGTAAGTAGCTGGTTTATTAATTAGTTGGCTAGGTAGGTAGGGAAGTAGTTGGTTTATAGTTAATAAGATAGTTCGGTGTTAAGGTAGGTATGTAGTTTCTTAGTTTTTTAGTTGGTTAGGTAGGTAGGTAGATAGGTATATAGTTGGGTAGTAGCTTGTTAGTTAATTACTTGGTTAATTATGTTAGTAGTTGGTTAGGTATTTAAGTACGTAATTGGTTAGGTAAGTAGTTGTTCTTTCAATTGTTTAGTTAATCATGTAAGTAGTGTTAGTTAGTTAGTTAGTTAGTTAGTTAGCTAGTTAGTTAGTTAGTTAGTTAGTTAGTTAGTTAGTTAGTTAGTTAGTTAGTTAGTTAGTTAGTTAGTTAGTTAGTTAGTTAGTTAGTTAGTTAGTTAGTTAGTTAGTTAGTTAGCAAGCAACACAACTTCAAAGGTTAAAGATGGATTATTGATGAAATGTTTAGTAAAATGTCAGGAATGTGAAAAGTATTTACATTTTGGGGCTGATGCAGATTTTACTACATGACTTTGTACGTAAATGCTACATGGCTAGCAATAGCATCTCTGTCTCTTCCCTGCTTGAAAGTAGCAGAATGAGTGTTAACATTCCCATTCGTTGTTTACATTCAGTTGTTTTTATTTGTAAAACCATTGATTGACAACCATGGATCACCTTTCAACATGTTTGTGCTTGGCGGAGGTAATGACTATTAATTAATAATGCCGGTCCTTGGAATGTTGTTGTTTTTTTTATTCAAAAAGCAACAAGAACATATTTTATTTGCATGAATTCTGATGTGTTTAGTGCGTTTATGAATTGATGTTCAAAAAGAGGAATTTTCAGTATTCATGTAAACGTCAAAGTCCAATCAAGAGTGGAATGTTTGCACTTGAAACACGTCTACTAACTTACCTTGAAGGAGGTTAGCGTTCTATTCCCAAATGGAATAAATTCATTTATGTCCACAAATTTATGGACTAGATGTTATCAATGGGTTGGTGTTGAACATGTTTGAATCGGTTGAAAAATGTTGACATAGTAACAGTAACTAATTTGTATTTCTGACTTCCGGAAATTTCTGGAAAACCGGGAAATTTATATGAAAAAAAAAAGAGGAATGATTTGATGGTGGAATGGTGGGAATTGTTTTAAAAATGTGGACAGTATGGGACAAAATGTGAAAATAGGGCTATGGAAAACTAAGAACTCCGGAAATTCCGGGAATTTTTTTGAACATGGAAAATGATAGTTTGATTGTCCAAGGTGAGTGGATTGTGTGGATGTTGGAACAAATTTGGTTCAAATCGGATGAGAAATGCAACGTTTGTGTATTTCCCATTCATTCTCAATTGGTAGAAAATCCTGGAAAGTCCAGGAAAACCGTTAATTTTGGTAAAGGGAAAACAAGTTCAATCTGGGAAGAGTAGTGTAAGTGGATGGTTGAATGGTCAGAATCTGGTCAAATATGTTGCAAAATGTTGAGAATGTTGTATATCGCAGAACTCTGAATGTGTCTATTCAATGGGAAATTCTTGGAAAATTAGGAATTTCAGGAAAGCAGCGATTTTTTTTGTAATATTGATACTTGCACTATTGTCCTAGATCAGGGGTCGGGAACCTTTTTGGCTGAGAGAGCCATGGAAGCCAAATATTTTAAAATGTATTTCCGTGAGAGCCATATAATATTTTTTTAACACTAAATACAACTAAATGTGTGCATTTTTATGCAAAACCAACATTAGGGTACAACACATCTGATATTCTTTTCGATAACATTTTTATTATGAAGCTAACTAATAATGAATAAAATACTACTTACCATTCTTGACTTCTTGAACAGGTGAGGTAGAAAACGGATGGATGGATAAAAATGCATGAGAAATTTTTTATATATTGAATGTTATTTTTAACACCGATTACCAGTGGAATTATTCATTATCTTATTGTGTTAAGCAATGTCAGCTAAGATTTATCTGAGAGCCAGATGCAGTCATCAAAAGAGCCAGATGCTCTAGAGCCATAGGTTCCCTACCCCTGTCCTAGATGATATGAAGGGGTTGGTCCTGGAATGTTTTGAAACGTTTGAAAATGTTGCCTTAGCTGGAGGGCACGGGGGTGGCACTCTTTGATGCTCTTTAGCTAACAATGGCCCCCCTTTGCATTTGTATTGTGTTAGCATAGCCTGGGGCTGCCAGCTGGAGACTTCTTCAGTTCCACCTTTCCTTCCACGCCAAGGACACCAGCCTGCTAGCGTGCTAAACTAACGTTTGTGGTGGAAAGGATTGTGTACCTTATAGTCGCGTAGCTATAAAGTTGTCAAGAAGGCTAACGTGCAAACAACAGCAAGTCAAGTAAGGAATTGTATGAGATTTAAATGTTTACCCAAAAATTAATTAAATGTAATACTAACATATTAGCATGCTGACACTAAAATGATAGCGTCACGTAACAGAAAGTGTACCTTTTAGTCATATAGCTACAAGGTTGCCAATAAGGCTAACATGCTAACAACAAAGAGTCAAGTAACAAATTGTATGAAATTTAAATGTTTGCCTAAAAATGAACTAGATGTAATACTATGTATGACCATGTTAGCATGCTAACACTGGAATGATAGCGTTAAATAACAGAATGTGTACTTTTTAGTCATATAGCTACAACGTTGTCAACAATGCTAACATGCTAACAACAAAGAATCAAGTAACAAAATATATCGGATTTAATTACTTGTAAATAAGCTAAATGTAACACCATGTATGACCATGTTAGCATGTTAACAAGAAAAATATACTGTCAAGTAACAGAATGTGTAGCTTTTAGTCAAATATCTGTAAGTTGTTAAGAATGCTAACATGTGTGAAGTACTCAGAATGTGTACCTTTTAGTAATATAGCTACAAAGCTTTCAAGAATGCTAACATGGTAACAACATTTTGTCAAGTAACGAAATGTGTCATAATTAAGTACCTAAGAATGAGCTATATGCTAACATGAACATAATGGTGTCAAGTATTCAGAATGTCTACCTTTTAGTCATTTTGCTACAAAGTTGTCAAGAATGCTAACATGCTAACAACATAATTTCAAGTTACGTAATAAGTGTCCCGTGAGTTGAAGGAACGTTTTAGTTTGAAGAGCATGTAAAAAGCCCAAAAGGTATTTTATTGTGTAATAGTTGATGCTAGCAGCGGTCAAGCTAGCAGGTGTCTTGGTGTCACATGACTAGGTGTCACATAACGCAGCGTGCATGTTTCTTTCGTCTCGCCTTTTCATCGGGCGCAGTTTGTAAAGGAGCCCCGCCCCCTTTTGTGTCTCTGGCCTTTCACGGTGGCCCTTGGCTTTTTCTCCTGGGGGACGGGGGGCCGACGCCACGCTGAGTCGACACATTGGAGATACGGGGGGCCAGGGGGCCGAGCCCTGCAGCAGGTGGCACCTGGCCAGGCTGGAATGTTGTGACAGGGGGCGGGGCTTAAGAGACTCTAAATAAGATGTCAATCCCCCCCCCCCCCCCACGGCAGAGGTCACATGACCTCCAACACACATCAGAAGAAAGTCTTTCGGGGAAAAGGCGCCACAAATTAGCCATGTGTGTGTCGATACGGCCGATAACAGATCCTAATGCTCTGATATCGATTCTCAAATCAAAATATTTATACTTTCTTTCGGGGGTGTCCTAACTTTTTCCACTAAAGGCCACAGTGATACGTGTGCGGGGCCATAGTCATATTTTAAAAATTAAAAGATGCTAAAAATAGATATATTTATTTTAAAAAAAATACTTTGTAGTATTAATGACTGAGTATATAATTATTATTCCTTATTAATTAAAACATTTTTTTTTTTTTTGCTATTTTTCCTTAAATGCTTAATGTTTTTCCCCATGTAAAAATAGAATACAATTTATTATTATACATTATTGTATCAGCATAACTAGTAGGGCTGCGAATCTTTGGGTGTCCCACGATTCGATTCAATATCGATTCTTGGGGTCGCGATTCGATTATACTGTATATCGATTTTTTCGATTCAACGCGATTCTCGATTCAAAAACAATATTTTTCCGATTCAAAAGGATTCTGTATTCATTCAATATACAGGATTTCAGCAGGATCTACCCCAGTCTGCTGACATGCTAGCAGAGTAGTAGATTTTTCAAAAAAGCTTTTATAATTGTAAAGGACAATGTTTTAATCAACTGATTGCAATAATGTAAATTTGTTTTAAATATTATACGAACCAAAAATTGGATTAGGAGAATGTCATGTGGTCAGATGAAACCAAAATAGAACTTTTTGGTATAAACTCAACTCGTCGTGTTTGGAGGAAGAGGAATACTGAGTTGCATCCCAAGAACACCATTCCTGGATTATTTTTTCACATTCTGTCTCTCACAGTTGAAGTGTACCTATGATGAAAATTACAGACCTCTGTCATAATTTTAAGTGGGAGAACTTGCACAATCGGTGGCTGACTAAATACTTTTTCGTCCCACTGTATATATAATGTTATGTATAACTGCCTGTACATACATATTAATGTTCAGTTACACATTTCTCATCTTTATTATGTTGTTGGGCCCTGCGATGAGGGGGCGACTTGTCCAGGGTGTACCCCGCCTTCCCCCCGATTGTATCTGAGATAGGCACCAGCCCCCCCCCCCCCCCGCTACCCCAATGGGAATAAGCGGTAACAATGGATGGATGTATTATATTGTTGTACTTTTTCTAAATAAATAATTCAATAGATAGTATTATTTGTTTATATTTGCAAATCCTTTTCAACCCATATTCAGTTGAATGCACTACAAAGACAACATATTTGATGTTCAAACTCATAAACTTTATTTTTTTTGCAAATAATAATTAACTTAGAATTTCATGGCTGCAACACGTGCCAAAGTAGTTGGGAAAGGGCATGTTCACCACTGTGTTACATCACCTTTTCTTTTAACAACACTCAATAAACGTTTGGGAACAGAGGAAACTAATTGTTGAAGCTTTGAAAGTGAAATTGTTTCCCATTCTTGTTTTATGTGGAGCTTCAGTCGTTCAACAGTCCGTGGTCTCCGCTGTCGTATTTTACGGTTCATAATGCGCCACACATTTTCGATGGGAGACAGGTCTGGACTGCAGGCAGGCCAGGAAAGTACCCACACTCTTTTACTACGAAGCCACGCTGTTGTAACACATGGCTTGGCATTGTCTTGCTGAAATAAGCAGGGGCGTCCATGATAACGTTGCTTGAATGACAACATACAGTATGTTGTTCCAAAATATGTATGGACCTTTCAGCATTAATGGTGCCTTCAAAGATGTGTAAGTTACCCATGCCTTGGGCACTAATACTCCCCCATACCATCACAGATGCTGGCTTTTGAACTTTGCGCCTATAACAATCCGAATGGTTATTTTCCTCTTTGTTCCGGAGGACACCAAGTCCACAGTTTCCAAATATAATTTGAAATGTGGACTCGTCACACCACTGAACACTTTTCCACTTTGCATCAGTCCATCTTAAATGAGCTCGGGCCCAGCCAAGCCAGCAGCGTTCCTTGGTGTTGTTGATAAATGGGTTTTGCTTTGCATAGTAGAGTTTTAACTTCCACTTACAGATGTAGGAACCAACTGTAGTTACTGACAGTGGTTTTATGAATTGTCCCTGAGCTCATGTGGTGATATCCATTACACACTGATGTCTGTTTTTGATGCAGTACCGCCAGAGGGATCAATGGTTCATAATATCATCGCCTACGTGCAGTGATTTCTCCAGATTCCCTGAACCTTTTGATGATTTTACGGACCATAGATGGTAAAATCCCTACATTCCTTGCAATAGCTCATTGAGAAATCTTGTTCTTAAACTTTTGGACAATTTGCTTACAAATTGGTGACCCTCAGCCCATCCTTGTTTGTTAATTACTAAGCATTTCATGGAAGCTACTTTTATACCCAATCATGGCACCCAACTGTTCCCAATTAGCCTGCACTCCTGTGGGATGCTCCAGATAAGTGTTTGATGAGAATGTCTCAACTTTATCAGTATTTATTTCCACCTTTCCCAACTTCTTTGTCACGTGTTGCTGGCATGAAATTCTAAAGTCAATGAATATTTGCAAAATAAAAGTTGTTTATCAGTTTGAACGTCAAATATGTTGTCTTTGTAGCATATTCAACTGAATATGGGTTGAAAATGATTTGCAAATCATTGTATTCCGTTTATATTTACATCTAACACAATCTCTCAAATCCTATGGAAACCGGGTTTGTATATTGTATTTTTATTTTGGAGACTTGTTGATGTTTTAGGTCAGTGAAGTCTAAACTTTTTCCACCTGGGGCCATTTTGATATACATATATATTTTTTTTTTAAATGCTAAAAACATATTTAAACATAAAAATTTTAGTTATAGGTGACAGTATACTAATAATAAAGTATATTATTATTTATTACTTTAAAATGTCAGCGTTTTATTATTAAATTTGGATTTTTTTTGCTCTTTTTTTTGTACATTTTTACTGTTGTTTTTAAACCTTTCTATTCAAATAGTAGCTCTTTTTTAAATTATTTTATTAATTTCCTTTTTTAACGGTTTAAAACACAATTTTTGTGTACTTTGTATAGATTAGTCCTCTATTGTATTTGTTTTTATTATTCATACCACTGCCTCAATATATTTTGCTGACAAAACACACATGTGAAAGTTATGCTAACACTAATGCTAATGCTACACATAGCAGCCCTAAAGGACAGTTAGTCTAGAATGCTCTTTAAGGTTGTTTTATGTTGCACTTGGTGCATAAAACTTGTTGTTTGTTCTGCAGGCAATATTTGTTGCTGACAAACACACAAATGAAAGCAGTTATGCTAATGCTAATGCTAAACATGGCGGTGCTAAAAGAAAGTTAGCCCAGCCTAGGTGCAGAAAACTAGTGTTGCCGTCCTAGTACATTAACTCCCGTTATGATCTTTAAAAAAGCTTCATGCTAACCACAACGCATTTGGACCACATCGCCCCCGTGAGATGCTAGCTATAGATTTCCTGTCAGCGCCCGCCGCTGCCTTAGCGAGCGCAAGACAGGCGCTGCTGCCGGGCGCTTTCTGTACGCCGTCTGCCTCGCATCCATCAGGGCGCTAGCAGATCTGTTGAGGGAGGCGGGGCCGAATAGCAACATACATGGCTATGCTAATGCAACATACATGGCTATGCTAATGCAGTTAGCATGCTACACCTGCATGAATAACACTGTATTTTATACACCATATGTACACACGTACGTATTTATATATATATATATATATATTTCCTCCTCTCTAAGGTTCTCATAATCATTAGTGTCACAGACGTCCCACTGGATCATTATTGTCACCGATGTCCCACTGGGTGTGAGTTTTCCTTGCCCTTATGTGGGCCTACCGAGGATGTCGTGGTGGTTTGTGCAGCCCTTTGAGACACTAGTTATTTAGGGCTATATAAGTAAACATTGATTGATTGATTGATATATATATATATATATATATATATATATATATATATATATATACACATACATATATATATATATATATATATATATATATATATATATAAATATATATTTAAATACATATATATATATATATATATATATATATATATATATATATATATATACATATATATATATATATATGTGTGTGTGTGTGTGTGTGTGCGTATACAGTATATATATATATATATATATATATATATATATATATATGTGTGTGTGTGTGTGTGTGCGTATACAGTATATATATATATATATATATATATACATATATATATATATATATATATATACAGAATTGTGTGTATGAGGAGGCCCTGCGATGAGGTGGCGACCTGTCCAGGGTGTACAACACCTTCCGCCCGATTGTAGCTGAGATAGGCACCAGCGCCCCCCGTGACCCCAAAGGGAATAAGCGGTTAGAAAATGGATGGATGGATGGGTGTGTATGAGTAGTATGAGAAGTATGAGGAGGTGTGTACTGATGTGTACTGATGCATGTGTCTGAAGATAAATTATTTTTTTGTGTGAATAGTTTGCAGTACTCAGGCGTATTTGTACCTTAGAGAGAAGCGTGTGAAATGGTGGGTCTTTCGTCACCAAGTTATATAACTATATAATTACTAGTAATCAGGGGAATTGTGGTCGTTTTTTGTTTCTGGGATCTTCATTTTTCTTTTATAAAATATAAAATGAAAATCAAACAATTTGTAAACATTTTGTTTTTGCATTTCAACACCACAAAAAGAAAAACGTTTTATATGAGTGTGTATATATATATATATATATATATATATATATATATATATATATATATATATATATATATATATATATTGAGCTATTTAATTGTTTGGAGCAGTATGAAGAGACGTGTACTGATGTGTACTGATGCACGTGTGTGAAGATAAATTAACTTTTTGTGTGAATAGTTTGCAGTACTAAAAAGTATTTCTACTACTGAAAGAAGCGTGTGAAATCGTGGTCTTTTGTCACCAAGTATTTGTCTTCTTTTGTCTTATAATTAATGAATCTTCTTTTCACCGAACGTTCATTTCTCTTATCGTCTTTGAACGCATCACCATGTGACTTTTCATTTATCTTTGGCTGTGTCTTCAATAGTACTACGAACCGTGTATTTATACTTTATTAGTTCTATTAACTGTGCATTTATACTTTAGTAGTACTCCATACTGTGTATTTATACTTGATTAGTACTACTAACTGTGTATGTATACTTTAGTCTACGACTAATTTTGTCTTTATACTTTATTAGTTCTACAAACTATGTATTTGTTCTTTATTAGTACTACTAACTTTGTCTTTTTACTTGAGTTGTACTACTAACTTTGCATATATACATTAGTCTTACTACTAAATTTGTCTTTATACTTTAGTTGTACTACTAACTTTGTATGTATACTTTAGTTGTACTACTATCTTTGTCTTTATACTTCAGTTTTAGTACTAACTTTTTATTTATACTTTAGTATTACAACCGATTGTGTATTTACACTATATTAGTACTAAAAATTGTGTATTTATACTTTATTAGTACTACTAACTTTGTATATATACTTTAGTTGTACTACTGACTTAGTATGTACACTTAATTAGTACTACAAACCGTGTATTTATACTTTATTGGTATTACTAACTTTGTCTTTATACTTTTGTTGTACTACTAACTTTGTCTTTATACTTCAGTTGTAGTACTAACTTTTTATTTATACTTTAGTTGTACTTCCAACTTTGTATATATACTTTTGTTTTACTACTAACTTTGTCTTTATACTTTAGTTGTACTACTAACTTTGTATATATACTTTTGTTGTACTACTAACTTTGTTTTTATACTTCAGTTGTAATACTATCTTTTTATTTATACTTTAGTATTACAACGAATTGTGTATTTATACTATATTAGTACTAAAAACTGTGTATATATACTACTAAATGTGTATTTATACTTTATTATTACTACTAACTTTGTATATATACTTTAGTTGTACTACTGGCTGTATATGTATACTTAATTAGTACAACAAACCGTGTATTTATACTTTATTGGTATTACTAACTTTGTCTTTATACTTTTGTTGTACTACTATCTTTGTCTTTATACTTTATTTGTACTACCAACTTTGTATATATACTTTTGTTTTACTACTAACTTTGTCTTTATACTTTAGTTGTACTACTAACTTTGTATATATACTTTAGTTTTACTTCTAACTGTGTCTTTATATTTTAGTTGTACTACGAACTATTTATTTATACTTTAGTTGTACTACTAACTTTGGCTTTGTACTTTAGTTGTACTACTGTCTTTGTCTTTATACTTTAGTTGTACTACCAACTTTGTACATATACTTTCGTTTTACTATTATTTTGTCTTTATGTTTTAGTTGTACTACTAACGTTGTATACGTACTGTAGTTGTACTACTAACTTATATACTTCTATTTCACACTTGAACTATACTGTACTCTTTTTGACTTAAAGTCCTTTATTATACTCATAGAAGTACCTCTATTTTACTTGTATTATAATACTATAAACCTAAAAATCCTATGACTTTAGATACCTGTCACCATCTTAGAAGAAGGCTAACTTTTCCTATGTCAGGCGCCAGCGCCCCCCGCGACCCCAAAAGGGAATAACCGGTAGAAAATGGATGGATGGATGGATCATGCTAATGATAGCAGGAATGGGAAAGCACTTTTATGATCCACTAGCGTTGTATTATTTTCATAATCATATTCTACAAGCCTGGTAATTATCTGGCTACTAATTGAAGGTGTATTGTCACGAGGTAATTAGAGCCAACATATTTGGCGCTAGCTCACACAAAAAGCGACTTAGCGTCACTCTAATAACTTTTCTTTGTGGGGAAACTAATTATGTGCTCCATTGTCATGGAAGTAGCTTTTGTTCACGCCCAATGACGTATCCCATTAGCATAATCTAATTAGCAATGACATAATTAGCGTGACTTCAAGCTGAGGTAGGCGGCGGCGCAGGTCAAGGCAAACTCACGGTGCTCCTTTTTCCCGCGCTGTCCGCCTCGCCATAGGAGCTAATTGCCGGGGACCATCTGTTGGCGCCACACGAGCGCGGGCTGCGGTCGAAACGCTCCCTGACATCAAATATGTGGGAGAGTAAATCAACGCTTTGTGCCTTTTGCAGATGGCCAATGAAAGACGCAGGTCGTAATATGCAAATGAGCCTGCTGATGGCGGCTTTATAGCCAGCAGCTTCCTGTCCTTGTCGGTGTAGCAGCGCCACATGATAGCATTTCAAGGGACGATGACAAGCTAGATGACTTTATT
Source organism: Nerophis ophidion (assembly GCF_033978795.1). Taxonomy (NCBI): domain Eukaryota; kingdom Metazoa; phylum Chordata; class Actinopteri; order Syngnathiformes; family Syngnathidae; genus Nerophis; species Nerophis ophidion. The sequence continues at coordinate 31,637,928 of NC_084628.1, read as the reverse complement.
GACTTTTACTGCTCTCTACAGCCTTTGTTTGCCTCACAAATGCTAATACACAGGCTAACACATACAGGCTAACACACATTCTAACATACATGCTATCACACATGCTAACAAACTGGCTAACACACATGCTAACGCACATGGTAACACACATGCTAACGCAAATGCTAACACACATGCCAACACATGCTAAAAGCATTTGCTAATACAGTTGCTAACACACATGCCAACACATGCTAAAAGTACTTGCTAATACAGTTGCTAACACACATGCTAACACTCATGCTAACACATGATAACACACATGTAAACACACATGTTTAAAACATTTGCTAACATACATGCTACCTTAATGCAAACAAATGCTAATGCACATGCTAAAACACATAATAAGAAGACACAGAATAACACATATGCTAACACATGTTAAAACACATACTAACACACATGCTACCACACACACTAAAACATATGCTAACACACATGTGAGCACACGTACTAAAAGCACTTGCTAACAGAAAGGCTAACACACATGCATACACACATGTTAACACACATGCTAACACACATGCAAACACATGTTAACACACATGCTAACACACATGCAAACACACATTCTAACACACAGGCTATCAAACATGCTAACGTACAGGCTAACACACATGCTAACACACATGTTAACATGCATGCTAACACACATGCTAACACACATGCAAACACACATTCTAACACACAGGCTATCACACATGCTAATGTACAGGCTAACACACATGCAAACACACATAGAATAGAATAGAATAGAATAGAATAGAATAGAGTTTTATTGTCATTATTGCAATGAACAGGTTCAAAGAACAACGAAATTGGAGCAGCTCCTCCTAAGGTGCATATACAATATGGTAGTATAAATTAAAAAAAATAAATAAATAAATAAATAAATAAAAAATAAATTAAAAAAAAAAAAAAAAAAAGATAGAGATGACAGATGTATCTATGTATACATACATAAAACATTATTTCACATTGTAGTCCAAAAAAATAGAAAAACATTTAAACATTACACATGAGGACATGATGGACATATGGACACTCAGTGCCTGTTTAGTGCTACTATGGCTCTTGGGTAAAAGCTATTTTTTAGTCTATTGGTGCTCGCTTTTAGCACCCTGTAGCGTCTGCCTGAGGGTAGCAGTTCCAGGTGGCTGTGCCCGGGGTGGAATGGGTCTTTCAGGATGCTCTGTGCTTTCCTGAGACAGCGGGAGCTGTACAGGTCAGCCAGGGGGGGGAGGGGGCATCCGTTTAACTTCTGGGCGGTCTTTATGACTCTCTGGAGCGCCGTTCTCTCTGCGGCCGTGCAGCTGCTGAACCACACGCAGATGCAGTAGGTCAGGATGCTCTCAATGGAGCACCGGTAGAAGGACACCAGCAGTTCCTGTGAGAGGTGGTTGTTCCTGAGTATTCTCAGGAAGTGCAGTCTCTGGTGTGCCTTCTTGATGGTAGCCGTGGTGTTGGTGCTCCAGGATAGGTCGTTGGCCAGGTGGACTCCCAGGGAGCGGAAGTCGGAGACCTTCTCCACACAGTCACCACTGATGATCAGGGGCAGGATGTCCGTTTTTTTCCTCCTGAAGTCTATGACCAGCTCCTTGGTCTTGGAGGTGTTCAGGGCCAGGTTGTTGACTTTGCACCAATCCGACAGCTTCTCCACCTCATCCCGATATGCAGCCTCGTCTCCCTCCGAGATGAGCCCCACTACGGTGGTGTCATCCGCAAATTTGATGATGGAGTTGCTGGAGTGGGCAGGTGTGCAGTCGTATGTGTAGATGGAGTAGAGAAGGGGGCTCAGCACGCAGCCTTGTGGAGAGCCGGTACTGAGGTGCAGGCTTGATGACATGTGGCGACCCAACTGCACCCTCTGGGGGCGGTTGGATAAGAAGTCCTTAATCCACATGCAGATGGAGTTCGAGAGACCCAGGTCTGACAGTTTGGACACCAGTCTATCAGGAATAATGGTGTTAAATGCCGAGCTATAATCCACAAAAAGCAGCCGCACGTAGCTTCCCCCCGTCTCCAGGTGACCCAGGGAGGAGTGTAGGGCTGTGGCGATGGCGTCCTCTGTGGACCTGTTGGCTCTGTAGGCAAACTGGTGTGGGTCGAGCTCGGGAGGGAGGACTGAGGTGATATGGGTCCGTACCAGCTTCTCGAAGCACTTCATAGCTATAGGTGTAAGTGCAACTGGACGGTAGTCATTCAGACATCTGACAGAGTTCTTCTTCGGCACCGGGATTATTGTGGAGGTCTTCAAGCATGATGGGATGACGGCCTGGGAGAGGGACTGCGTGAAGATCTTCGTAAATACTCCGGCCAGCTGGTCTGCACAGTCTCTTAGTACCTGTCCCGGGACTCCATCTGGGCCCGTAGCCTTCCTCGGGTTCACTGCCTTCAGCGTGCGTCTCATGTTAACACACATGCAAACACACATGCTAACACACATGCAAACACACATGCAAACACACATGCAAACACACATGCTAAAACACATGCAAACACACATGTTAACACACATGCTAACACACATGTTAACACACATGCTACCACACATGCTAAGACACAGGTTAACACACATTCTAAAACCTATGCTAACACACAGGCTATTACACGTGCTAATACACAGCCTATCACACATGCTAACTTACAGACTAACACACATGCTAACACACATGCAAACACACATGTTAATACACATGCTAACACACATGCAAACACACATGTTAACACACATGCTAACTCACATGCTAACACACATGCAAACCCACATTCTAACACACAGACCATCAAACATGCTAACGTACAGGCTAACACACATGCTAACACACATGCAAACACACATGTTAACACACATGTTAACACACATGCTAACACACATACAAACCCACTTTATAACACACAGGCTATCACACATGCTAACGTACAGGCTAACACAAATTCTAACACACATGCAAACACACATGTTAACACCCATGCTAACACACATGCAAATACACATGTTAACACACATACTAACACACATGTTAACACACATGCTAACACACATGCAAACACATATTCTAACACACAGGCTATCACACATGCTAACGTACAGGCTAACACACATGCTAACACACATGCAAACACACATGTTAACACACACGCTAACACACATGCAAACACACATGTTAACACACATGCTAACACACATGCAAACACACATTCGAACACACATGCAAACACACATTCTAACACACAGACTATCACACATGCTAACGTACAGGCTAACACACAGGCTATCACACATGCTAACGTACAGGCTAACACACATGCTAACACACATGCAAACACACATGTTAACACACATGCTAACACATATGCAAACAGACATGTTAACACACACGCTAACACACATACAAACACACATGTTAACACACATGCTAACACACATGCAAACACACATTCTAACACACATACTAACACACATGCAAACACACATTCTAACACACAGACTATCACACATGCTAACGTACAGGCTAACACACAGGCTATCACACATGGTAACGTACAGCCTAACACACATGCTAACACACATGCAAACACACATGTTAACACACACGCTAACACATATGCAAACAGACATGTTAACACACACGCTAACACACATACAAACACACATGTTAACACACATGCTAACACACATGCAAACACACATTCTAACACACATGCTAACACACATGCAAACACACATTCTAACACACAGACTATCACACATGCTAACGTACAGGCTAACACACAGGCTATCACACATGCTAACGTACAGGCTAACACACATGCTAACACACATGCAAACACACAGGCTATCACACATGCTAACGTACAGGCTAACACACATGCTAACACACACGCCAACACACATTCAGCCCCAAATGATGCAAGATGAGTCATGAGTTTTCATATCTTCGGTCGGTCATCTGAAGCAGAAATATCGACATCGGTTCATTTATCAGCATCTTATTATCACGTCATGTTGGATGCTTTTATTTTTGGCATTTCCTGTTGTGTTCCCAGCGTCACCTTCTCAAGCTTTCTTCTTTTTCCCACCTCGGGCTTTTGGAGTTTTTCCTTGCCTAAGCGTGGGTCCAGATGTAGTCATTGAAGCTTATAAAGATCAATTGTGACTGATTGATTGATTGATTGATTGATTGATTGATTGATTGATTGATTGATTGATTGATTGATTGATTGATGACAAAGAACAAATATTAAATATTGATGCCGTGACTCCCATGTCCTTCCTGTTTCAGACGTCTTCCACAACCACCCCCGGCTGAGGACGCCCCCCCTGTCCCACTCCCACTCCCACTCTCCCAACCACCAGCACCACGCCTCCTCCATCAACTCCCTCAACCCAGGGAACTACACGCCCAGGAGCAACACAAGCCCCGCCCCCACTGACGGCTCCGCCCCGCCCGAGGGTCCGGCCTGCGCCCAGGACTCTGCGGGTGGCGCCCCCGACACCTGGCTGCTCAACAGCAACATCCCGCTGGAGACCAGGTGAGTGCTCGGGGGCGGAGCTTCTCATGCTAATTAGACAAGAGGGCGGAGCCAAGACACCAAGAGAAAAGTGCTGCTTTCTTGTTTCAGGCAGAGTCAAAGCAGACACCAATCTTTGTTGTCGTCGTCATGGTAACACATGCACCTGGTTAGCAAGAACCTACTTTAGAGTAGTCAGTGTACACCTGGTCGCGGTCTGAGGGCACTCACACAGGAGAGACGTGGTTCAACTAGGGGAAGATGTCCTCCAACTGGTGCTGTAGGCAATAACAATTGTGTGTTTACTGGTTTCATGTTGTCACAGTATGTCAGTGAACCGCAGCTCCTCCAATGCTAGCAGAACTCACGCAGCCCCGGACACTACCAGCACCATTTTTCACAATAGGCAAGTCACTTTAATCTTGGTGATCACTTGTATTGCCAAGTTTTCCCTCAATAATTTACCTCAACAAGCCGCAGCTCCCGACGCGCTGGCAGCACTCATGCAGCCCCGGACCACAACGCTGACATCACCATATCTTACTGTAGGCAACACACTTTAATCTCGGTAATTACTTGTATTGCCAATTTTATACTCAATAATTTACCTCAACAAACCACATCTCCCGCATCGCTGGCAGCACTCATGCAGCCCCGTAACCATAACACTGCCATCACCATATCTGACAGTAGGCAAGACACAATTATCTTGGTAATCACTTGTATCTCCAATTTATTACTCAATAATTTACCTCAATAAACCACAGCTTCCGCCAGGCTGGCAGCACTCATGCTGCCCCGGACATTACCAGCACCATTTTTCACAGAAGGCAAGACACTTTAATCTTGGCAATTACTTGTATTGCCAATTTTATACTCAATAATTTACCTCAACAAGCCGCAGCTCCCACATGGCTGGCAGCACTCATGCAGCCCCGGACCATATCACTGCCATCACCATATCTGACAGTAGGCAAGTCACAATTATCTTGGTAATCACTTGTATTGCCAATTTATTACTCAATAATTTCCCTCTACAAACCACAGCTTCCGCATCGCTGGCAGCACTCATGCAGCCCCGGACATTACCAGCACTATTTTTCACAGAAGGGAAGACACTTTAATCTTGGTAATCACTTGTAATGCCAATTTATTTCTCAATAATTTACCACAATAAACTACGGCTTCCACTGCGCTGGCAGCACTCATGCAGCCCCGGACATTACCAGCACCATTTTTCACAGAAGGCAAGACACTTTAATCTTGGTAATTTACCTCAACAAACCACAACTCCCCTGACACTGTCAGCACTCATGCTTCACCGGTCTTGGCCAGCGCCTTGACTTACTGTCGGCGAAACACAGTTATCTCGTGTTGCCAGGTGTTCAAGTAGTTCCCCTCATTGAACCACAGCTCCCCCAGCCCTGTCAGCACTCATACATGCCTGGAGCATACTTATGCCATTCCATGCCCTACATTTATGACCACTTTTAGATAATAATGTATGTAGTCCTTGTCTCTGCAGAGTAAATATTTGCTGCTATCCAAGTTGTACACTGACTACTCTAATTAGAGTGTTTCTGATGGTAAAAGGTGGAGATAGACAGCAAATAAGTGTGCCTTTAATGAACGATTAGGCGTCTTTAGTCAGGTGTTGCTACGGTGACAGACAATTAGCAGCAGAGAGAGATCAGGTGTGCAGCATAATGATAATAAAAGACCAGGTGTTCAGTTTGAGGTAAGGACATGGAGGACGTATGAGAGGTAGAATGTGTGGTTCGCTAACGAGTTGAAGGTTTCCTGGTGAAGTCTTCACTCTCACCATTAGTCCTAGGCCCCGCCTCCTTCACTCAGTCTGACCATTAGTCCTTAGTCCAGCCTCATTTCGGGCACCTTCCTCTGCAGGTGAGCTGGTTGGAAAGTTGACCACTTGAAAAGCAGCACTTTCCTCTCTGAAGGTTGTCAGCTTTCATGCAGCCTGGTTAGAGACACACAGAGACAAGATGGCCGTCTTACAGTCCCAGGTCCACTTCTGGTCTGTGTCCCTCGAGTACTGTCATGGTGGTCTTATTTACCGTGTACATCTCATCTGCACCCTGGTACTCCCTGAACCTTGAACGTGTCCCTGACCCCCTGACCCTGAATGTGTCCTTCAATGTGTCCCTGACCCCCTGACCCTGAACGTGTCATTGTGTCTTCTATCCACCATGTCCACCTGTCCTGAATACTCACTAAAAGTATCATTATACCAGACTGAAATCTAGCATCACAAAACACAAGTATGTGATATTGGTTCACATGTAAAATGTGTGATATCGTGTGCGATACAAATAGTCCTGCAGAGTGTTTACTTGTGAGTGATATCATGTGCGATACAAGCAGTCCAGCAGAGTGTTTACTTGTGTGTAATATCATGTGTGATACAAGCAATCCTAAAGAGTGTTTACTTCTGTGTGATATCATGTGCGATACAAGCAGTCCAGCAGAGTGTTTACTTGTGAGTGGTATCATGTGCGATACAAGCAGTCCAGAAGAGTGTTTACTTGTGAGTGATATCATGTGCGATACAAGCAGTCTAGCAGAGTGTTTACTTGTGTGTAATATCATGTGTGATACAAGCAATCCTAAAGAGTGTTTACTTCTGTGTGATATCATGTGTTATACAAGCCGTCCTGCAGAGGGTTTACTCGTGTATGTCATGAGTGATACAAGCGGACATGCAGAATGTTTACTTGTGTGTGATATCATGTGCAATACAGTGTCCTGCAGAATGTTTACTTGTGTGTGATATCATGTGCGATAGAAGCAGTCCTGCAGAGTGTTTACTTGTCTGTGATAGAATGTGCGGTACAAGCCGTCCTGCAGAGTGTTTACTTGTGTGTCATATTGTGTGCGATACAAGCGGACATGCAGAAAGTGTACTTCCGTGTGATATCATGTGCGATTCAAACAGTCCTGCAGCGTGTTTACTTGTGCCTGATATCACGTGCAATACAAGCTGTCCTGTAGATTGTTTACTTGCGTGTGATATCATGTGCGATGCAAGCAGACCTGCAGCGTGTTTACTTGCGTGTGATATCATGTGCAATACAAACAGTCCTGCTGCGTGTTTACTTGCGTGGGATATCATGTGCAATACAAGCAGTGCTGTAGCATGTTTACTTGTGTGCAATATCATGTGCGATACAAGTGGTCCTGCAGAGTGTTTACTTGTGTGTGATAATATGGGCGATACAAGCAGTCCTGCAGCGTGTTTACTTGTATGTGCGATACAAGCTGTCCTGCAGAGTATGTTTACTTTTGTGTGACATCATGTGCGATACAAAAAGTCTTGTGATATAAGCAGTCCTGCAGAGTGTTTACTTGTATGTGATAGCAATGTGCAATACAAGCCATCCTTTAGTGTTCACTTGTGTTTGATATTATTTGTGAAACAAGCAGTCCCGCAGACTGTTTTCTTGTGTGTGATATCATATGCAAAGCAAGCAGACTTGCAGAGAGTGTACTTGAGTGTGATATCATGTGTGATACATGCAGTCCAGTATAACCTTTATTTGTGCGTGATATCATGTGCGATACAACCACCATTATTTTCACTTGCTCAAACCTTTATCACATTCACTACGAAATGATACAAGTTACCTTTCTTCCTGCTTATATGATATCAGATAGTATCGGTATCAGCCAATATCACTATGGTATCAGCAGTAAAAAAAGATACATCTAAACACGACTGTCTTCCATATACATAGGACCATGTCTGCCTCATGTTGTCCTTGTCTCCCTTTTCCATATTTCGTTCCACGCCATTGTTCCTCTTGCCTTTCTTTCCACACTGTCTTTTTCTATGTACAACTTTATAATGTGGTTCAAGGTTGCAGAATTTATCTTTGAATCAACAAGTGTTTGGAAGGTCATTGTCCAACATGTACATGGACCACCTGGGACACATGTCTCGTCCATAAAATAAGTCAAGGCAACCTTGAAGGGGAACTTTTTGGAATTGTGTCCATCATTCACAATCCTTATACATATTGTTTGTGCATTCTAAATTGTAAATAATGGTTAGCAAAAGTCAGCTAACAACAAAGTTGTTTTATTATGCCAAAAAGCACTCTAAAAGCCTCCATTGAGGTTTAGTATACATACACTGTAAGTATATATGTAGTACCTAATAACATTCATAATAACATGTACAATTTACATATTTTATATACACACTCTAAGTATCTATGTAGTATTAAGTAACGTTCTTAATAACATGTATTACTTACATGTTTTATATACACACTGTTAATATGTATGTTGTATATACTAATGTTCATAATAACATGTAATACTTAAACATTTTATATACACGCTGTAAGTATATATGTAGTATCTAATAATGTTCATGATAACATGTAATATTAATGTATTTTATACACATGCTGTATTTATGTAATGTAGTAACATTCATAATAATGTATTTTTTATATACATGCTGTAAGTATATACATAGTACCTAGTAACTTTCATAATAACATGTCGAATCTACATATGTTATATATCTGGTATCTCATTACATTATTAATAACATGTAATATTTACATATTTTATACACATGATGTAAGTATATGTAGTATCTAGTAACATTCATGATAACATGTAATAATAAATATTTTATGTACACACTAAGTATATATGTAATGTAGTAACATTCATAATAACATGTACTATTTATATATTTTCATCATTTTAAGTATTAATTTCACATACTCATCACAACATTCACTTTCCCTCTAACAACATCAAGACTACTAATCATGGCAGACTTGATGAGCGACAACAAAAACTATGTTGGGACAAATGATGATCCAGAAACTTCTATTTTTGAGGCTGAATATAAGGAGGATGATTTCCAAGTTTTTTAAGTGAAACACCAAGCATCATGTAGCAGTATTGCTAAGTGCTAAACAAGATAGACACATATAATAAAACAATCACTGACTGTACAATGTCTGTTCTCATTGGGACAACGATCAGATGGGATGTTTATATTTTCCCCTTAACATCATTATATTTCTCACAAAGATTAAAAAAATAGCGTCTTTTTGTGTCTTTCTGGCGTTGAATGTCAGAGTTGACCAACTTGTGGGTTTATGTGGGTTTATGTCCACAACCTTCTACTTTCCAGGTGAGAGACATGATTTATCATCTAGAATTAACTTTCACCAACTCAGAGGCCATGCAGCAGCTCAACATGTCAATATAGCAACATAAGCTAGTTAGCTCTCTAAAAATAGTCTGTCTGTGTTAGCACTTATAATAACAATATGACTAATACTTGTTAATATTCAGGTCACAACATGTAAATAGAAAATGGTTGGTGTTTTGTTGGACATTTCTAGATGACTTTATGGACGCAACAGTGTACTCAAATTAGCTGCATTGTAAGCCACCTCTTACTAACCGTATTTTACGAGTTAGAATGCATTACAACAAATGCATGTGTTCTTGTCTTACATAAGGATTGTAAATAAAAGGCTCAATCACCCTCCATTCCCAAAAAAACAAACAAACAGACAAAAAAATGCAGTTCCCCTTTAAGGTTTCTGTTGTGTAAAGTGATGAATTGTTTTCCTACAAGGAGCCAGAATACTCTCATGTTTATTCGAGAAGAGCAAGATCCATGCAGAGAAGGGCAGGGCTCGTACACAACCAGGTAGGGGAGTAGTCCTACCTCTGCAGCAGTAGTAGCAGTACTAGTAGTAGTAGTAGTAATAGTAGTAGTAGTATTTAATAAGGTGTGTGTGTCTTTCCTCGTGACGCCTGCACGTCCATCTCACCACCGGCTTCACGCCCATGTCTCCATGTGTAGAAACATAGCACAGCAGGCATTCCTCGAGACTTTGCAGGACAACCTCATTGAGATGGACACCCTGGCGTCTGCTCGCCGCCAGGCCGCCTACGACGACGGGTAGGTGTTTGATTGCCACTCTTGTGATGCCTGCGCTATGTTTCCTCCATCGCACGCTCCGCTTTGTCCGCCATCGTGTGCGCGTGTGTGTTTTGCTGTTTGAATCTTCTTTTCATGAATGGAAATGAAAAAACAGGAAACGACTGCTTTGTTTGAATTTTTCTTTAAAAATGCCGAAAAAAACAAAAAAAACAAGGCGTTCTTCTTTTTTGATGTTGAAAAGCAAAAACTAACTGGAATTTGCGAGCGGACTGCTCATGCGCGTAAGTGGAAGTGAAATGTTAGAATGTCCAGGGTTAGATGAGTGTGTGGATGGTGGAACGGTTCCAATCGGTTGAGAAATGTGGGATACGGAGAGGTTTTTGGAGGGAAATTCCTGGTAATTCCGGGTACTTCCAAAGCAGGAAACATCCTGGTTTGAATGTCCAGAGTAAGATCAATGTGTGGATGTTGCAATGGTTCAAAAGGATGAGAAATGTGGGATATATATGTGGGTATTTGTATTGCCCATTCATTGTTAATTGAGGGAAATACCTGGTAATTTTGGGTATACAGGGAATGTTTCCAAACCAGCTTGAATGTCCAGGGTGAGTGGAGTGTGTGGATGTTGGAACGGTTCGAATCAGAGGATAAATGTGGGATATGGAGAGGTTTTTAGAGATAAATTCCTAGTAATTCCGGGTAATCAGGGAATGATTCAAAACCACAAAACATACTGGTTTGAATGTCCAGGGTAAGATCAGTGTGTGTGTGGGTGTTGGAACGGTTCGAATCGGATGAGAAATGTGGGATATGGAGAAGTTTTTAGAGGGAAATTCCTGGTGATTCCGGGTAATCAGGGAATGACTTCAAACCAGGAAACATGCTGGTTTGAATGTCCAGGGTAAGATCAGAGTGTGGATGTGGGAACGGTTCAAACGGATGGGAAATGTGGGACATGTATGTGATTATTTATATTGCCCATTCATTGTCAATTGAGGGAAATTACTGGTAATTCCGGGTAATCAGGGATTTTTTCCAAAACAGGAAACATGCTGGCTTGAATGTCCAGGGTAAGAGCAGTGTGTGGGTGTTGGATCGGTTCAAACGGATGACAAATGTGGGATATATACATATATGTGGGTATTTATATTGCCCATTCATTGTCAATTGAGGGAAATTCCTGGTAATTCCGGGTATACAGGGAATGTTTCCAAACCATGAAACCTGCCAGCTTGAATGGCCAGGGTGAGTGGAGTGTGTGGATGTTGGAATGGTTCGAATCAGATGATACATGTGGGATATGGAGACGTTTTTAGAGATACATTCCTGGTAATTCCGGGTAACCAGGGAATGCTTCCAAACCACAAAACATGCTGGTTTGAATGTCCAGGGTAAGATCAGTGTGTGGGTGTTGGAACGGTTCGAATCAGATGAGAAATGTGGGATATGGAGAGGTTTTTAGAGGGAAATTCCTGGTAATTTTGGGTAATCAGGGAATGATTTCAAACCAGGAAACATGCTGGTTTGAATGTCCATGGTAAGATCAGTGTGTGGATGTTGGAACGGTTCAAACGGATGGGAAATGTGGGACATGTATGTGGTTATTTGTATTGCCCATTCATTGTCAATTGAGGGAAATTACTGATAATTCCGGGTATACAGAGAATGTTTCCAAACCAGGAAACATGCTGGCTTGAATGTTCACGGTGAGTGGAGTGTGGATGTTGGAACGGTTTGAATCGGATGATAAATGTGGGATGTGGAGAGGTTTTTAGAAGGACATTCCTGGTAATTCCGGGTAATCAGGGAATGTTTCCAAAGCAAGAAACATGCTGGTTTGAATTTCTAGGGTAAGAGCAGTGTGTGGGTGTTGAACCGGTTCAAACGGATGACAAATGTGGGATATATACATATATGTGGGTATTTATATTGCCCATTTATTGTCAATGAGGGAAATTCCTGGTAATTCTGGGTAATCAGTGAATGTTTCCAAACCAGGAAACATGCCGGCTTGAATGTCCAGGGTGAGTGGTTATGTGGATGTTGGAACGGTTCGAATCGGATGATAAGTATGGGATATGGAGACGTTTTTAGAGGGAAATTTCTGGTAATTCCGGGTAATCAGGGAATGCTTCCAAACCACAAAACATGCTGGTATGAATGTCCAGGGTAAGATCAGTGTGTGGGTGTTGGAACGGTTCGAATCGGATGAGAAATGTGGGATATGGAGAGGTTTTTAGAGGGATTTTCCTGGTAATTTCGGGTAATCAGGGAATGATTCCAAACCAGGAAACATGCTGGTTTGAATGTCCAGGGTAAGATCAGTGTGTGGATGTTGGAACGGTTCAAACGGATGGGAAATGTGGGACATGTATGTGGTTATTTATATTGCCCATTAATTGTCAATTGAGGGAAATTACTGGTAATTCCGGGTATACAGGGAATGTTTCCCAACCAGGAAACATGCTGGCTTGAATGTCTAAGGTGATTGAAGTGTGTGGATGTTGGAACAGTTTGAATCGGATGATAAATACGGGATATGGAGAAGTTTTTAGAAGGAAATTCCTGGTAATTCCGGGTAATCAGGGAATGTTTCCAAAGCAGGAAACATGCTGGTTTGAATGTCCAGGTGTGTGGGTGTTGGACCGGTTCAAAACAGATGACAAATGTGGGATATATACATATATGTGGGTATTTATATTGCCCATTTATTGTCAATTGAGGGAAATTCCTGGTAATTCTGGGTAATCAGTGAATGTTTCCAAACCAGGAAACATGCCAGCTTAATTGTCCAGGGTAAGTGGTTGTGTGGATGTTGGAACGGTTCGAATCGGATGATGAATATGGGATATAGAAAGGTTTTTAGAGGGAAATTCCTGGTAATTCCGGGTAATCAGGGAATTTTTCCAAACCAGTAAACATGCCGGTTTGAATGTCCAGGGTAAGATCAGTGTGTGGGTGTTGGAATGGTTAAAACGGATGAGAAATGTGGGATATATACATATATGTGGGCATTTATATTGCCCATTTATTGTCAATTGAGGGAGATACCTGGTATTTCCGGGTAATCAGGGAATGTTTCCAAACCAGGAAACATGTTGGCTTAAATTTCCAGGGTGAGTGGAGTGTGTGGATGTTGGAACGGCTTCCACCGGATGATAAATGTTAAAGTTGAAGTTAAATTCCTGGTAATTACAGGTAATCAGGGAATTGTGGTTGGGTTTTTTTGTTTGCGGGATCTTCATTTTTCTTTTATGAAATATAAAATGAAAATCAAACAATTTTTTTATAATTTGTTTTTCCTTTTTAATACCACAAAAAGAAAAATGTATGTATATATATATATATATATATATATATATATATATATATATACATATATATGCTATTTTTTTGTACTTTTATATGAAATTTATTATTTTCCATTCATGAAAAAAACATTTGAATAGCAAAACATGCACTGACCGTCATTGTCTCAGCCAATCAGTGAAGACAAATAATGTCCCCCAACTGTGGTCAAGGTCTTCGAGATCGTGGCCAATTTCTCCGAGACCGTATCTAAAGTCTCCGAGATCGTGGCCAATGTCTCAGAGACTGTGGTCAATTTCTCCGAGACCGTGGTCAATGTCTTCGAGACCGTGGCCAATGTCTTCGGTCCCGTGGCCAATATCTCCAAGACCGTGCCCAATGTTCAAGACCCTAGCCAATGTCTCTGATCCCGTGGCCAATATCTCCGAGACCGTGGCCAATGTCTTCAAAAACATGGCTAATGTCTCTGATCCTGTGGCCAATGTCTCCAAGACCTTGGCCAATGCTCAGACAGTGGTCAATGTCTCTCTGAGACCGTGGCCAATGTCTCCGAGACCTTGGCCAATGCTCAGACAGTGGCCAATGTCTCTCTGAGACCGTGGCCAATGCTTAGACAGTGGCCAATGTCTCAGAGACCGTATCCAATGTCTCAGAAACCGTGGTCAATGTCTCCGAGACCGTATCCAATGTTTCCAAGACCGTGGCCAATATCTCCGAGGCCGTGGCCTATGTTCAAGACCCTGGCCAATGTCTCTGATCCCATGGCCAATATCTCCGAGACCGTGGCCAATGTCTTCAAAAACATGGCTAATGTCTCTGATCCCGTGGCCAATGTCTCCGAGACCTTGGCCAATGCTCAGACAGTGACCAATGTCTCTCTGAGACCTTGGCCAATGCTTAGACAGTGGCCAATGTCTCAGAGACCGTATCCAATGTCTCCGAGACCGTGGCCAATGTCTCCGAGACCGTGGCCAAAGTCTCCAAGACCGTGAACAATGTCTTTAAGATCGTGGTCAATTTCTCCGAGACCGTGGTCAATGTCTCCGAGACCGTGGCCAAGGCCTAAGTATTCATTAAAAAACAAGGCAGAGGTTTAGTATATTTCATATTTTTTGACACTGTAACATGACACAGTTTGAACAGTAACACTGTGTTTGAATATTTGAATGATTCTATGGCGTACCACTAGAGGGAGCCCGCGTACCAGTAGTGTTACACCTGGCACAGCTTGAGAATCCTTGTTGTAGCCGAATGGCTCCTCCTCATCTTCATCATCGTGTGTTTACTGTACGATGTCAAAGTGTAATGTGTGTTTACTGTACAATGTTGAAGCTCATTGTATATTTACTGTACAACGTCAAAGTTTATCGTGTATTTACTCTACGATGTCAAAGTTCATCATATATTCACTGTACTAATTTGACGTTTATCGTCTATTTACTGCACGATTGTGTATTTCATTGTGTATTTACTGTACGATATTAAAATGTATTGTGTATATACTGTACGATGTTGAAGTTAATCGTGTATTTACTGTACGACATCAAAGTTTATCTTGTATTTACTGTATGATGTTGAAATTCATCGTGTATATTTACTGTTCAATGTTGAAGTTTATTGTGTATTTACTGTACAATGTTGAAGTTAATCGTGTATTTACTGTACAGTGTTGAAGTTTATTGTGTATTTACTGTAAGATGTCAAAGTTCATCATGTATTTACTTTACGATGTTGAAGTTTATTGTGTATTTACTGTACGATGTTAAAGTTTATTGTGTATTTACTGTACGATGTTATAGTTCATGGTGTATTTACTGTGCGACGTTGAAGTTTATTGTGTATTTACTGTACAATATTGAAATTCATTGTTTATTTACTGTACAATATTGCCCCCCGCAGCCCCAAAAGGGAATAAGCGGTAGAAATGGATGGATGGGAATATTGAAGTTATCGTATATTTACTGTACGATGTTGAATTTCATCGTGCATTGACTGTATGATGTCGAAGTTCATTGTGTATTTACTGTACCACGTCGAAGTTTATTGTGTGCGATGTCGAAGTCATTGTGTATTTACTGTACGTCGTTGAAGTTCATCATGTATTTATTTAAAGATGGAACATTTGGCAGAAATAACGGACAATTCCACAAACTTTATGGCTGGCTCACATCGTGGTCACTCCGTGATCACGTACGACCGCCAGACACTTCTGGATGTGGACGAATCGGGCCGTTTTGGACTGATAGACACTTGCGTGCTAGACTTGCTAACTAGCATGGGAATACATCGGCGGCTACATCCAGCGGCCTGTGAAGCAGGGGAGTCTAGTAGCAGCAGGGGCCGTCTACGGAGCAGACGCCAGCGGTGTGATCGGAAACGCGGATGCCGAGCGGGGCTAAAAACAAAGCAGAAGGCTAATCCCCACAGAACACCACTTTCCTCCATCCCGAAGACGGATTTAGATGGAAAATGCGATACTACTGGTCTGGGTAAGGAGTCAGTTAAATTAGAACAAGTTTTTTCTGCTTTGAGTGTTTCAGAGTTGGACATGTGTTTTACTGAGGTGGCTAACTATGATGCGTGCAGTTTATCAAAGCAACAAACAAACAATCGGAAAATTCCTGTCGTATCAATTCCTAGATATGGTCGTAACTATACTAAATGCACTGGGCATAATAAACACAACATTATTAATATTGCTACTACGGATAATTTGATCAAAAACTCCCTAAAACAGCCCACTACCTATAATATAGGTTTTTTAAACATAAGATCATTGTCTCCTAAAACGTTGTTAGTTAATGATATTATCAGAGACAACAATCTTAACGTCATCGGTCTCAGCGAAACCTGGCTTAAACCAAACGACTTTTTTGCGCTAAATGAGGCATGTCCTCCTAACTTTACACATGCGCATATTGCCCGTCCGCTCAAAAGGGGTGGGGGGGTCGCACTAATATACAACGAAAACTTTAACCTTAGTCCTAACATAAATAATAAATATAAATCGTTTGAGGTGCTCACTATGAGGTCTGTCACACCGCTGCCTCTACACCTGGCTGTTATCTACCGCCCCCCAGGGCCCTATTCTGACTTTATTAATGAATTCTCAGAGTTCGTTGCTGATCTAGTGACACACGCCGATAATATAATCATAATGGGGGACTTTAATATCCATATGAATACCCCATCGGACCCACCGTGCGTAGCGCTCCAGACTGTAATTGATAGCTGTGGTCTCACACAAATAATAAATGAACCCACGCATCGCAACGGTAATACGATAGACCTAGTGCTTGTCAGGGGCATCACCGTTTCCAAAGTTACGATACTCCCGTATACTAAAGTATTGTCCGATCATTACCTTATAAAATTCGAGGTTCAGACGCATGTTCGTCAAACTAATAATAATAATACCTGCTATAGCAGCCGCAACATTAATACAGCCACAACGACAACTCTTGCTGACCTACTGCCCTCGGTAATGGCACCATTCCCAAAGTATGTGGGCTCTATTGATAACCTCACTAACAACTTTAAAGTTAAAAAAGGCTCCAAAAAAGCGCACCCCGTGGTTTACAGAAGAAACTAGAGCTCAGAAATTATTATGTAGAAAGCTGGAACGCAAATGGCGCACGACTAAACTTGAGGTGCACCATCAAGCATGGAGTGATGGTTTAATAACTTATAAACGCATGCTTACCTTAGCTAAAGCTAAATATTACTCAAATCTCATCCACCGTAATAAAAACGATCCTAAATTTTTGTTTAGTACGGTAGCATCGCTGACCCAACAAGGGATTCCTTCCAGTAGCTCAACCCATTCAGCTGATGACTTTATGCAATTCTTTAGTAAGAAAATTGAAGTCATTAGAAAGGAGATTATAGACAATGCGTCCCAGCTACAACGGGGTTCTATTAACACTGACACGATTGTATATACGGCGGATACTGCCCTCCAAAATAGTTTCTCTCATTTTGAGGAAATAACATTAGAGGAATTGTTACAACGTGTAAATGGAATAAAACAGACAACATGTTTACTTGACCCTCTTCCTGGGAAACTGATCAAGGAGCTCTTTGAATTATTAGGTCCATCAGTGCTAAATATTATAAACTTATCACTCTCCTCGGGCAGTGTTCCCCTAGCATTCAAAAAAGCGGTTATTCATCCTCTTCTTAAAAGACCTAACCTCGATCCTGACCTCATGGTAAATTACCGACCGGTGTCTCACCTTCCCTTTATTTCAAAAATCCTTGAAAAAATTGTTGCGGAGCAGTTAAATGAACACTTAGCGTCTAACAATCTATGTGAAACCTTTCAATCCGGTTTCAGGGCAAATCACTCCACGGAGACAGCCCTCGCAAAAATGACTAATGATCTATTGCTAACGATGGATTCTGATGCGTCATCTATGTTGCTGCTCCTCAATCTTAGCGCTGCTTTCTATACCGTCGATCATAATATTTTATTAGAACGTATCAAAACACGAATTGGTATGTCAGACTTAGCCCTGTCTTGGTTTAACTCTTATCTTACTGATAGGATGCAGTGTGTCTCCCATAACAATGTGACCTCGGACTACGTTAAGGTAACGTGTGGAGTTCCCCAGGGTTCGGTCCTTGGCCCTGCACTCTTCAGCATCTACATGCTGCCGCTAGGTGACATCATACGCAAATACGGTATTAGCTTTCACTGTTATGCTGATGACACCCAACTCTACATGCCCCTAAAGGTGACCAACACGCCGGATTGTAGTCAGCTGGAGGCGTGTCTTAATGAAATTAAACAATGGATGTCCGCTAACTTTTTGCAACTCAACGCCAAAAAAACGGAAATGCTGATTATCGGTCCTGCTAGACACCGAACTCTATTTAATAATACAACTCTAACATTTGACAACCAAACAATTAAACAAGGCGACACGGTAAAGAATCTGGGTATTATCTTCGACCCAACTCTCTCCTTTGAGGCACACATTAAAAGCGTTACTAAAACGGCCTTCTTTCATCTCCGTAACATCGCTAAAATTCGCTCCATTCTGTCCACTAAAGACGCTGAGATCATTATCCATGCGTTTGTTACGTCTCGCCTCGACTACTGTAACGTATTATTTTCGGGTCTCCCCATGTCTAGCATTAAAAGATTACAGTTGGTACAAAATGCGGCTGCTAGACTTTTGACAAGAACAAGAAAGTTTGATCACATTACGCCTGTACTGGGTCACCTGCACTGGCTTCCTGTGCACTTAAGATGTGACTTTAAGGTTTTACTACTTACGTATAAAATACTACACGGTCTGGCTCCATCTTACCTTGCCGATTGTATTGTACCATATGTCCCGGCAAGAAATCTGCCTTCAAAGGACTCCGGCTTATTAGTGATTCCCAAAGCCCAAAAAAAGTCTGCGGGCTATAGAGCATTTTCCGTTCGGGCTCCAGTACTCTGGAATACCCTCCCGGTAACAGTTCGCGATGCCACCTCAGTAGAAGCATTTAAGTCTCACCTTAAAACTCATTTGTATACTCTAGCCTTTAAATAGACTCCCTTTTTAGACCAGTTGATCTGCCGTTTCTTTTCTTTTTCTTCTATGTCCCACTCTCCCGTGTGGAGGGGGTCCGGTCCGATCCGGTGGCCATGTACTGCTCGCCTGTGTATCGGCTGGGGACATCTCTGCGCTGCTGGTCCGCCTACGCTTGGGATGGTTTCCTGCTGGCTCCGCTGTGAACGGGACTCTCGCTGCTGTGTCTTGGATCCTCTTTGGACTGGACTCTCGCGACTGTGTTGTATCCATTGTGGATTGAACTTTCACAGTATCATGTTAGACCCGCTCGACATCCATTGCTTTCCTCCTCTCTAAGGTTCTCATAGTCATCATTGTCACCGACGTCCCACTGGGTCATTATTGTCACCAATGTCCCACTGGGTGTGAGTTTTCCTTGCCCTTATGTGGGCCTACCGAGGATGTCGTGGTGGTTTGTGCAGCCCTTTGAGACACTAGTGATTTAGGGCTATATAAGTAAATATTGATTGATTGATTGATACTGTACGACGTCGAAGTTCATCGTGTATTTTCTGTACGATGTTTAAGTTTATTGTGTATTCACTGTAAGATGTCAAAGTTTATTCTGTACTTACGGTACGATGTCTAACTTCATTATGTATTGTGTTCAACTTCGAAGTTCATCGTGTATTTACTGTACGATGTTGACTTTTATCATGTATTTACTATACGATGTTACTGTACGATGTCGAAGTTCATTGTGTATTTATAGTAAGATGTCTAAGTGTATCGTGTATTTAGTGTATGACTTCGAAGTTCATTGTGTATTTACTGTACGATGTTAAAGTTTATCGTATATTTACTGCTCGACTTCGAAGTTAATCGTGTACTTACTGTAGGATGTTGACAATTATCATGTATTTACTGTACAATGCCGAAGTTCATCATGTATTTACTGTATGATGTTAAAGTTTATTGTGTATTCACTCTTTGATGTCTAACTTTATCAGGTTGTTACTGTACGATGTTGAAGTTCATCGTGTATTTACTGTATGATGTCCAACTTCATTGTGTATTTAGTGTACGACTTCGACGTCTATCATGTATTTACTATACGATGTTGACGTTCATCGTGTATATACTGTACGATGTCAAAGCGCATTGTGTATTTACTGTACGATATCTAAATTCATTGCATATTTACTGTACGATGTTGAAGTTGATCATGTATTTTCTGTACGATGTAAAAGTTTATTGTGTTTTTACTGTACAATGAAGTTAACCGTGTATTTACTGTACACTGTCTAACAATCGTGTATTTACTGTAAGATATCGAAGTTCATCATGTATTTACTGTACGATGTTGAAGTTCATCGAGGATTTACTGTAAAAAGTTGAAGTTTATCGTGTATTTACTGTACGTTGTTTAAGTTTATCATGTATTTACTGTACATTGTTGAAGTCCATCAATGTACATTACTGTACGATGTCTAACTTCATTGTGTATTTAGTGTACGTCTTCAAAGTGTATCATGTATTTACTGTACGATGATTAAGTTTATTGTGTATTTACTGTACGATTTCCAACTTCATTGTGTATTTACTGTACGATGTCAAAGCTCGTTGTGTATTTACTGTACGATGTTGAAGTTTACCGTGTATTTAGTCTCCGATGTCGAAGTTTATCGTGTATTTACTGTACGATTTCCATCTTCATTGTGTATTTACTGTACGATGTCGAAGCTTCTTGTGTGTTTACTGTACAATGTTGAAGTTTACCGTATATTTACTGTACGATGTCGAAGTTTATCGTGTATTTACTGTACGATGTTGAAGTTTATCCTGTATTTACTGTACAATGTTGAAGTTTATCGTGTATTTACTGTACGATTTCCAACTTCATTGTGTACTTACTGTACGATGTCGAAGCTCGTTGTGTACTTACTGTACGATGTCGAAGCTCGTTGTGTATTTACTGTACGATGTTGAAGTTTACCGTGTATTTACTGTACGATGTCGAAGTTCATCCTGTATTTACTGTAAGATGTTAAAGTTTTCCGTGTATTTACTGTACGATTTCCTACTTCATTGTGTATTTACTGTACGATGTCAAAGTTTATCATGTATTTACTGTACGATGTTGAAGTTTATCGTGTATTTACTGTATGATGTTGAAGTTCATCCTGTATTTACTGTAAGATGTTGAAGTTTACCGTGTATTTACTGTACGATTTCCTACTTCATTGTGTATTTACTGTACGATGTCAAAGTTTATCATGTATTTACTGTACGATGTTGAAGTTTATCGTGTATTTACTGCACGATATCGAAGTTGATCGTGTATTTACTGTACAATGTTGACGTGTATCCTGTATTTACTGTACGATGTTGAAGTTTATCGTGTTTTACTGTACGATTTCCAACTTCATTGTGTATTTACTGTACGATATCAAAGCTCGTTGTGTATTTACTGTACGATATCGAAGTTTATCGTGTATTTACTGTACAATGTTGACGTTTATCCTGTATTTACTGTACAATGTTGACGTTTATCCTATTATTTACTGTACAATGTTGACGTTTATCCTGTATTTACTGTACGATGTTATTCTACATCCTGTACACATCAACATTGTTCGTGAATATTCAAAATGGCCGACATCATAGTGCCCCCTTACAAGCGCGCCTGCCATGGTCATGTGACGTGTGAAAGAAGTCCTTGAGGGCGAGTCAGCGTGACGCCGCCTGCTTGACACGTGAATAACTCCTAAAAATGTGAATCGGATTATTGATCGGTCCGGCTCGCGTGGCAGCAGCGTTGCCATGGCGATGGTGCAGAGTGTTGCCATGATGCTGAATGATGTCGCCTCTCTGCAGGCACTTCCTGTTCAAGCCGGGCGGGACCTCCCCCATGTACTGCACCACGTCGCCCGGGTACCCGCTGACCTCCAGCACGGTGTACTCACCCCCGCCGCGACCTTTGCCCCGCGCCGCCTTCTCCCGGCCCGCCTTCAGCCTGAAGAAGCCTTCCAAGCACTGCAACTGGAAATGTGCCGCCCTGGGCGCCATCCTCGTCTCCATCACGCTGCTCTGCCTGCTGGCCTACTTCATCGGTGAGTGACACGCCCACCCTCAGGCTCCGCCCACACCCTTTAAATGTTTCCATCACCTTTTCATCACCTGCTATCACTAAGCGAGCAGATGTAGTGAATTGCAGGAAAGTGCTAACCTAGCAAGATGTTAGAATATACAGATAGCATGTAGGTCACATAGGTATGCTAGTGTTTTTAACTTGGCATGATTTTAAAATGTACTGTTAGCATGTAGCTCCCATAGCTATGCTAATGTTGCTAACCAAGCATTATTTTAAAAATGTTATGTTAATATGTAGTTCACATAGCTATGCAAAGCGTTGCTAGCCTAGTATGGTGTTAAAACGTAAAGTTAGCATGTAGCTGAAAAAGCCCTGCTATTGTTTTTAACCTAGCATTATTTTAAAATGTAATGTTAGCATGTAGCTCACATAGCTATGAAAGTCTTGCTCGCCGAGTATGATGTTAAAATGTAAAGTTAGCATGTAGTTCGCTTGCCATGCTAGTGTTGCTAGCCTAGTATAATGTTAAACGTAAAGTTATCATGTAGCTCACATAGCCATGCTAGTGTTGTTAACCTCAAATGATGTTAAAATGTAATGTTAACATATAGCTCACATAGCTATGCAAGCAGTGCTAGCCTAGTATGATGTTAAAATGTAAAGTTAGCATGTAGCTCACATAGCCATGCTCATGTTTTTAACCTGGCATGATTTTAAAATGTAATGTTAGCATGTAGCTCACATATCTATGAAAGTCTTGCTCGCCGAGTATGATGTTAAAATGTAAAGTTAGCATGTAGTTCACATAGCCATGCTAGTGTTGCTAGCCTAGTATGATGTTAAATCGTAAAGTTAGCATGTAGCTCACATAGCCATGCTAGTGTTGTTAACCTCAAATGATGTTAAAGTGTAATGTTAACATATAGCTCACATAGCTATGCAAGCAGTGCTAGCATAGTATGATGTTAAAATGTAAAATTAGCATGTGGCTCACATAGCCATGCTAGTGTTTTAACCTAGCATGATTTTAAAATGTAATGGTAGCATGTAGCTCACATTGCTATGAAAGTGTTGCTCGCCTAGTATGATGATAAAATGTAAAGTTAGCTTGTAGCTCACATAGCTTTGCTAGTGTTTTTAACCCAGCTTGATTTTAAAATGTAATGTTAGCATGCAGCTCACATAGCTATGCTAGTGTTGCTAACCCAGCATTATTTTAAAATGTTATGTTAATATCTGGTTCACATGGCTATGCAAAGCTTTGATAGCCAAATATGATGTTAAAATGTAAAGTTAGCATGTAGTTCACAAAGCCATGCTAGTGTTTTTAAGCTAGCATGATTTTAAAATGTAATGTTAGCATGTAGCTCACATTGCCATGAAAGTGTTGCTCGCCCAGTATGATGTTAAAATGTAAAGTTAGCATGTAGTTCACTTAGCCGTGCTAGTGTTGCTAGCCTAGTATGATGTTAAAACGTAAAGTTAGCATGTAGCTCACATAGCCATGCTAGTGTTGTTAACCTCAAATGATGTTAAAATGTAATGTTAACATATAGCTCACATAGCTGTGGAAGCAGTGCTAGCATAGTATGATTTAAAATGTAAAGTTAGCATGTAGCTCACATAGCCATGCTAGTGTTTTTAACAAAGCAAGATTTTAAAATGTAATGTTAGCATGTAGCTCACATAGCTAAGCTAGTGTTGCTAATCAAGCATCATGTTAAAATTTAATGTTAACATGT
Organism: Nerophis ophidion; assembly: GCF_033978795.1. Lineage (NCBI taxonomy): Eukaryota > Metazoa > Chordata > Actinopteri > Syngnathiformes > Syngnathidae > Nerophis > Nerophis ophidion. The sequence continues at coordinate 31,613,781 of NC_084628.1, read as the reverse complement.
AGTTCACATAGCCATGCGAGTTTTGCTAGCCAAGTATAGTGTTAAAACGTGAAGTTAGCATGTAGCTCACATAGCCATGCTAGTGTTGTTAACTTAAAATAATGTTTAAAATGTGAAGTTAGCATTTTGCTCACAAACGACATGAGTTTTTCTAACTTTGCATGATGTTGAAATGTAAGGATAAATAAATGATAAATGGGTTGTACTTGTATAGCGCTTTTCTACCTTCAAGGTACTCAAAGCGCTTTGACACTATTTCCACATTTACCCATTCACACACACATTCACACACTGATGGAGGGAGCTGCCAGGCAAGGTGCTAACCAGCACCCATCAGGAGCAAGGGTCAAGTGTCTTGCTCAGGACACAACGGACGTGATGAGGTTGGTACTAGGTGGGGATTGAACCAGGGACCCTCGGGTTGCGCACAGCCACTATACCAGTGCGCCACGCCGTCCCCTGTTAGCATGTTGCTCACATAGCTATGCTAGTGTTGCTGACCCAGCATGATTTTAAAACGTACAGTTGGCATGAGGACATGTTTACTATATCATGTTTCAGTGAGGACATGTTTAATATATCATGTTTCAGTGAGGACATGTTTAATGATTATTATGTTTCAGTGAAGACATGTTTAATAACTATTATGTTTCAGTGAGGACATGTTTCATTATTAGTATGTTTAAAAATTATTGTTTCAGTGAGGACATGTTTCATAATTATAATGTTTAATAATTATTATGTTTCAGTGAGGACATGTTTAATAACTATTATGTTTCAATGAGGTCATGTTAATATATCATGTTTCAGTGAGGACATGTTTGATAATTATTATGTTTCAGTGAGGACATGTTTAATATGTCATGTTTCAGTGAGGACATGTTTCATAATTATTATGTTTAATAATTATTATATTTCAGTGAGGACATGTTTAATAACTATTATGTTTCAGTGAGGACATGTTTCATTATTATTATGTTTAATTATTATGTTTCAGTGAGGACATGTTTAATATATCATGTTTCAGTGAGGACATGTTTCATAATTATTATGTTTAATAATTATTATGTTTCAGTGAGGACATGTTTAACGATTATTATGTTTCAGTGAGGACATGTTTAATAACTATTATGTTTCAGTGAGGACATGTTTCATAATTAGTATGTTTAAAAAAGATTATGTTTCAGTGAGGACATGTTTCATAATTATAATGTTTAATAATTATTATGTTTCAGTGAGGTCATGTTTAATATATCATGTTTCAGTGAGGACATGTTTTATAATTATTATGTTTCAGTGAGGACATGTTTAATATGTCATGTTTCAGTGAGGACATGTTTCATAATTATTATGTTTAATAATTATTATATTTCAGTGAGGACATGTTTAATAACTATTATGTTTCAATGAGGACATGTTTCATTATTATTATGTTTAATAATTATTATGTTTCAGTGAGGACATGTTTAATATATCATGTTTCAGTGAGGACATGTTTCATAATTATTATGTTTAATAATTATTATGTTTCAGTGAGGACATGTTTCATTATTATAATGTTTAATAATTATTATGTTTCAGTGAGGACATGTTACATAATTATAATGTTTAATACTTATTATGTTTCAGTGAGGACATGTTACGTAATTATAATGTTTCAGTGAGGACACGTTACATAATTATAATGTTTAATACTTATTATGTTTCAGTGAGGACAAGTTTCATAATTATTATGTTTGATAATAATTATATTTCAGTGAGGACATATTTGATAATTATTATGTTTCAGTGAGGACATGTTTAATAACTATTATGTTTCAGTGAGGACATGTTTCATAATTATTATGTTTCAGTGAGGATATGTTCAATACATTATGTTTCAGTGAGGACATGCTTCATAATTATTATGTTTAATAATTATTATGTTTCAGTGAGGACATGTTTAATAACTATTATGTTTCAGTGAGGACATGTTTCATTATTATTATGTTTAATAATTATTATGTTTCAGTGAGGACATGTTTCATAATTATAATGTTAAATAATTATTATGTTTCAGTGGGGACATGTTTAATAACTATTATGTTTCAGTGAGGTTATGTTTAATATATCGTGTTTCAGTGAGGACATGTCTCATAAATTATTATGTTTCAGTCAGGACATGTTTAATATGTATTATGTTTCAGCAAAGGCATATTTAATATATTAGGTGTCAGTGAGGACATGTTTCATAATTATTATGATTAATAATTATTATATTTCAGTGAAAACACGTGTAATATCTATCATGTTTTAGGGAAGACATGTTTCATAATTTGTATGTTTCAGTGAGGACATGTTTAATAAGTATTATGTATCAGGGAGGGCATGTTTAGTAATTATTATGTTTCAGTAAGGACATGTTTAATAATCATTATGTTTCAGGGAGGACATGTTTAATGAATATTATGTTTCAGTGAGGACATGTTTCATATTTTCTATGTTTCAGTGAGGACATGTTTAATCATTATTATGTTTCAGTGAGAACATCTTTAGTATTTATTATGTTTCAATGAGGACATGTTTCATAATTATTAAGTTGAATAATTATTATGTTTCACTGAGGACATGTTTAATAATCATTTTGTTTAATAATTGTTATGTTTCAGTGAGGACATGTTTAATATATTTACTATGGTTCAGTGAGGACATGTTTAATAATTTTTATGTTTTATTGAGGACATGTTCAATATTTATTATGTTTCAGTGAAGACATGCTTAATGAATATTATGTTTCAGTGACGTGGCAGAGGGGTTAGTGCGTCTGCCTCACAATACGAAGGTCCTGCAGTCCTGGGTTCAAATCCAGGCTCGGGATCTTTCTGTGTGGAGTTTGCATGTTCTCCCCGTGAATGCGTGGGTTCCCTCCGGGTACTCAGGCTTCCTCCCACCTCCAAAGACATGCACCTGGGGATAAGTTGATTGGCAACACTAAATTGGCCCTAGTGTTTGAATGTGAGTGTGAGTATTGTCTGTCTATCTGTGTTGGCCCTGCGATGAGGTGGCGACTTGTCCAGGGTGTACTCCGCCTTCCGCCCGATTGTAGCTGAGATAGGCGCCAGCGCCCCCGTGACCCCGAAAGGGAATAAGCGGTAGAAAATGGATGGATGGATGGATGACGACATGTTTCATAATCATTATGTTTTAGCAACCAGAGCTTTTCTACTTTAAAGCAGGTGCACTCAAAACTATATGAATTATAATCATTTCTTTTTAAAAATGCATTATTGTGTCAAATATTATTAGCTGATGTCAGGGTGATTAGTGATCATACTGCAAGATTACACAAGAGCAAAAATAACTAATAATATTTGTTTAGGTTTTAGTTTCAACTGAATGACTGCTCTTCATCTTCTTCTTCATGTATTCACTGTGCACTGTCCTAATTCATCATGTATTCACTGTACACTGTCCTAATTCATCATGTATTTACTGTACATTGTTTTAATTAATCATGTATTCACTGTACACCACCCTAATTCATCATGTGTTCACTGTACACTGTCATAATTCATTATGTATTTACTGCACACTGTCCTAATTCATCATGTATTCACTGTACACTGTCATAATTCATCATGTATTCACTGTACACTGTCATAATTCATAAATGATTTACTGTACACGGTCCTAAATCATCCTGCATTTACTTGAGTGATTCGGTTCCTGAGTGAGTGAGTTACTTGGTTATTGAGTGAGTGAGTGAGTGAGTGAGTGAGTGAGTGAGTGAGTGAGTGACTTACATGGTTATTGAGTGAGTGAGTGAGTGAGTGAGTGAGTGAGTGAGTGAGTGAGTGAGTGAGTGAGTGACTTACATGGTTATTGAGTGAGTGAGTGAGTGAGTGAGTGAGTGAGTGAGTGAGTGAGTGAGTGAGTGAGTGAGTGAGTGAGTGAGTGAGTGACTTGGTTATTTAGTTGGTTACTTGTTTAGTGAGTGAGTTGGTTACTGAGTGAGTGATTGAGCGATTTACTTGCCTATTGAGTTAGTTAGTTAGTTAGTTAGTTAGTTAGTTAGTTAGTTAGATTCTTACTTAGTTATTGAGTGAGTGAGTTTCTTGGTTACTTACTTGGTGACCTGTTGAGTGAGTTAGTTACTTGTCTATTGAGTGAGTGAGTTAGTTATTTAATTAGTTAGTTGGTTACCTGTTGAGTGAGTGAGTTACTTTGTTATTGAATGAGTGAGTGAGTGAGTGAGTGAGTGAGTGAGTGAGTGAGTGAGTGAGTGAGTGAGTGAGTGAGTTACTTGGTTACTTAGTTGGATATTTTTTTGGGGAGTAAGTTTGTTACTGAATAAATGGCTTAGTTGGTTATTAAGTGAGTGAGTGAGTGAGTGAGTTACTTGGTTGTTTACTTGTTGAGTGAGTGAGTTTCTTTGTTATTGAGAGAGTGAGTGGCCTATTTAGTTAATTAGTTAGTTGGTTAATTTGATAATTGATTAATCACCTAGTTAGTTAGTTAGTTGGTGAGTGAGTGAGTGAGTGAGTGAGTGAGTTACTGTGTTATTGAATGAGTAAGTTACCTGGTTACTTGGTTGGTTACTTGTTGAGGGAGTAAGTTGGTTACTGAATGAATGACTTACTTGGTTATTGAGTGAGTGAGTGAGTGAGTGATTGAGTGAGTTACTTGTTTTCTTAGCTGTTTACTTGTTGAGTGAGTGAGTTACTTTGTTATTGAGTGAGTTAGTCATTCATTTATTTATTTAGTTAGTTAGTTAGTTAGTTAGTTTGTTTGTTAGTTAGTTAGTTAATGACTTAATCAGATAGTTAGTCAATCAGGCCGTTAGTTAGTTGGTTAGTTAGTTTTTTTACTGAGATAATGAATTATTGATTATGAGTGAGTGAGTTAGTTAGTTACTTGGTTATTGAGTGAGTGAGTGAGTGAGTGAGTGAGTGACATACTTACTTATTTGAGTGAATGAGTAACTTGTTGACTTAAGCTGGTTACTTGTTTAGTTAGTGAGTGAGTCAGAGTTGTGCACCATGACATGCGTGGTGCAGTGGGAGAGTGGTTGTGCGCAACCCGAGGGTCCCTGGTTCAATCCCCACCTAGTACCAACCTCGTCACGTCCGTTGTGTTCTGAGCAAGACACTTCACCCTTGCTCCTGATGGGTGCTGGTTAGCGCCTTGCATGGCAGCTCCCTCCATCAGTGTGTGAATGGGTGAATTTGGAAGTAGTGTCAAAGCGCTTTGAGTACCTTGACGGTAGAAAAGCGCTATACAAGTACAACCCATTTATCATTTATTTATTCATCATTCATAATTGCTTCAACACAGCGGCCATCTTGAGTGTTGACATCTGGGTCCATGTTTATTTCCATGACATTATTCTGACTTTGATCATGTGATCTCTGTCACGTCCGCCTTAAAGTCTCCTCACTTCACATTCACACCACTCAAAGATGACCCGCGGCAGCGAAGAGTCTTCGCGCCGCAGTCGGCGTTGCGTGTAATTGGCACACGGTGTGACCACACTTCCTGCCACGGGCCAGTGGAAGGAGGTCATGTGACGCGTGCTGACAGACTCCTGACGGCTCTCGTCTCATTAGTCCTGCCAGCCTCCTCCTGCGCTAACTTGACGGCAGCCTCAAATAATGAATGATAACTAATAATTGTCATTATTTAGACAACTGTCGGAAACACCACCTTTAATCAGAGATTATCATCACGCTTCAACATCTCTAACATGTGAATGCTGCCTCTTTGCTAGGTCAACATTGCAAGTGAAAATATTCTTCCCAAATAAATAAACATTAAATATATTGATACATGTCCGCTAGGAATTAAACTTTTATACACTGCATTACCCAGAAGGCTTAGCACTGTACACAGGAACAGGAAGTAGGTCTGAGATTTGATCAATTGGTCAACCCAAGAAACAAACATTAGTTATTTTTGGACTAAAGTGCAGCCCTGGGCTAATTTCAAAACATTCTAATATAAGGTACTTGACACATTACAGTTAGCATTCTAGCCTGCTAACATTAGCATACTAGCATTTTTGATAGTTTTTGATAGCATTTCATAGTAGTTCTCTAATGATAACTACAAGAAAGCTATTGTTAGCATGGTACTGTTAGCATGCTAGCTTATTTTAGCTCGATTTGCTAATTTGCTAATATTAGCATCCAACTTTGAGTTAGCATGCTGTTTGTTTCAACAATCTTTATGTATAGATATTTTGATACTTGATACATGTTTTTTTTTTCAAATGTTCACCTCAAGTATAATACTGACACATTACAGTTAGTATTTTAGCATGCTAACATTAGCATGCTAGCATTTGTGATAATTTAACTTGTATACACCTCAGTGTCACATTTTTTAGTAGTTCACTAATGCTAACTATAAGCATGCTATTGTTAGCATGCTAGCTTCTTTAGCTCATTTTGCACCTCTAAGTCAAATATTTTTGTTACTTGACGCTATCTGTCCAGAGTATTAGCGCTGTGAGCATTTCAGTTTGGCTTTGGCTCTTCAGCAATCACACAAAGTTGCTACTGAAATTGCATTTTGTGTTTTATTGAACAATAATGTAAATATTGTTCTGGTTTGGAAGATAAAATACCAAAATGGCCGCCACATCCTTTGATGTGTCAGTGTGTGGTAGACGGTTGGTCAGAAAGTTGGGGAGAGTTTCAATTTTTGTACAAAGTTGTGAGGACGTTGATACTAAAGATGGACGTGTTATGGTTGTGCTGCAGTGGAGTAAAGAATGTTAGCACCTGAGTGGATCATGATCGGAGAAGATGAAATTTAGAAATCAATGAATGTTGTGTTCATTACTTGAGACGTAACAAAGCAATCAAATGCAGCTATTGACTTTCTGGGCCTTTTTCTGCTGACTGCTGACTGTTGGGTTTTCTGCCTGAGTCAGCTGGTCTTGTCCAGTCTGGTATTGGTCATCTGTCACCCCGCCACCCGCCACCCCGCCTCCTTGCACCCCTTCCCCATGGCCACACCGCTTCTTTTGTCGTCCTTGTGAAACATCATCACAGCCTCCGTGTCCCCGAGGTCTTCTTCATCATGTATTTACGGAAGTGTGTGTGGGGGGAGTGGGGGGGGGCGGGGGCAGATGTTGTCACTGAAGGTCAGCGTGGCGTTTAGTCCGCAGAACCTGCCGCTAAGCATCACAGCTTTTTGTGTTCCTCCATCAGTTGTGTCCACTTCCTGTTTGTTGATCCATCAGTCGTGTCAACTTCCTGTTTGATCATCCATCATCTGTTTGTCCACTTCCTGCTTGTTCATCCATCAGTTGTGTCCACTTCCTGTTTGATCATCCATCATCCGTTTGTCCACTTCAAGTTTGTTCATCCATCATCTATTTGTCCACTTCCTGTTTGTTCATCCAACAGGTGTGTCCACTTTCTGTTTGTTCATCCATCATTTAATTGTCCACTTCCTGTTTATTCATCTATCACTCGTGTCCTCTTCATGTTTGTTCATCCATCAGTCGTGTCCACTTCCTGTTTGATCATCCATCATCTGTTTGTCAACTTCCTGTTTGTTCATCCATCAGTCGTGTCCACTTCCTGTTTCATCATCATCATCTGTTTGTCAACTTCCTGTTTGTTCATCCATCAGTTGTGTCCACTTCCTGTTTGTTCATCCATCAGTTGTGTCCACTTCCTGTTTATTCATCCATCAGTTGTGTCCACTTCCTGTTTGTTCATCCATCATCTGTTTATCCACTTCCTGTTTATTCATCCATTATTTATTTGTCCACTTCCTGTTTGTTCATCCATCATTTGTGTCCACTTCCTGTTTGTTCATCCATCATCTGTTTGTCCACTTAATGTTTGTTTGTCCATCATCTGTTTGTCCACTTCCTGTTTGTTCATCCATCAGTTGTTTCCACTTCATGTTTGTTCATCCATCATCTGTTTGTCAACTTCCTGTTTGTTCATCCATCAGTTGTGTCCACTTCCTGTTTGTTCTTCCATCAGTTGTGTGTCCACTTCCTGTTTATTCATCCATCACTCGTGTCCTTTTCCTGTTTGTTCATCCATCAGTTTTGTTCACTTCCTGTTTGTTGGTCCATTATCTGTTTGTCCACTTCCTGTTTGTTGATCCATTATCTGTTTGTCCACTTCCTGTTTGTTCATCCATTATCTGATTGTCCACTCCTGTTTGTTAGTCCATCATCTGTTTGTCCACTTCCTGTTTGTTCCTCATTATCTGTTTGTTCCTCATTATCTGTTTGTCCACTTCCTGTTTGTTCATCCATCAATTGTGTCCATTTCCTGTTTGTTCATCCATCAGTTGTGTCCACTTCCTGTTGGATCATCCATCATCCGTTTGTCCACTCCCTGTTTGTTTTTCCGTCAGTTGTGTGTCCACTTCCTGTTTGTTCAACCATCATCTATGTCCACTTCCTGTTTGTTCCTCCATCTGCTGTCTGTTCACTTCCGGTTTGGCATACACAAAATATTTGATTTGTGTTCTCTTGGAACCTTTTTACATTTTAGTCACATTGAGGAATTTTGATGTTTTCTTCATCTTCTTTATGTTAAGAATATCAGGAATGTTGGAGTCAGTGTTTAAAAAAATACTTTAAACAACTAATTATTATAATTAGTTAGTCATTATTTTGTCTAAAAGTATTTTAATTACCAATGTAAGTACCCTTTCATAAATATAATTACAAGGTAAGAAAGTATTTGGTTTATTTTGAAAATAAGATTGAAATATCTTGGATAAGCGGCTGTGATGTTTCATGAGAGCAGGGTGTGTGCTGTTGCCTAGTGACGTGTGACTTCAGCGCCCAGATATAGCAGCATTAGCTCAGCTGTGTTTGTCAGCTCAAACTTGCGGTTTGTGAGCCTATGAAGCAGCTCTGTTGAATGTTGTCACTGTTTTGTGTTAGTGCGACCTAATAACGACATTGAATGTGCTTCTACGGCTGTAGTCTCCATGTCCACAAACTGGGTATTGTAGTCTTGCAGGCTTGTCACTTCAATCCTTGGTTATAACACTGTTAATAGCACAATTGTATAATATTGTTTTTATAAAATACCGCTGTTGTATAATAACGCTGTTGTATAATAAAACCATTGTATAATAACACTGTTATATAATAACACTCTTATATAATGACTCTGTTTTATAATAACACTGTTGTATAAAAACACTGTTATATAATAACACTGTTGTATATTAGCAATTTTGAATAATAACACTCCTGTATAATAACACTGGTGTATAGCTGTATATATAGTTGTATATGCGGTATAGCTCAGTTGGTAGAGTGGCCACGCCAGCAACTTGAGGTTCCAGGTTCGATCCCCGCTTCCGCCATCGTAGTCACGACCGTTGTGTCCTTGAGCAATACACTTTACTCACCTGCTCCCAGTGCCACCCACACTGGTTTAAATGTAACTTAGATATTGGGTTTCACTATGTAAAAGTGCTTTGAGTCACTCGAGAAAAGCGCTATATACATAATTCACTATAATATATATATAATTCACTTCACTTGTATAATACCACTGTTATATAATAACACTGTTGTATAATAACACTGTCATATAATAACACTGTTACATATTAACACTGTTGTATAATAACACTGTTATATTATAACACTGTTGTATAATAACACTGTCATATAATAACACTGTTACATATTAACACTGTTGTATAATACTGTTATATAATAACACTGTTGTATAATAACACTGTTATATAATAACAATGTTGTATAATAACACTGTCATATAATAACACTGTTATATAATAACACTGTTACATATTAACACTGTTGTATAATAACACTGTTATTTAATAACACTGCTGTATAATAACATTGTTATATAATAACAATGTTGTATAATAACAATGTTATATAATAACACTATTGTTTTATAACACTGTGGTATAATAACAATGTTGTAAAAGAACACTGTTATATAATAATAACGTTAGATAATAACACTGTTGTATAAAAACAATGTTATATAATAACACTGTTGTATAATAACAATGTTATATAATAACACTGTTGTATAATAACAATGTGATATAATAACACTGTTGTATATATCATTGTTGTATATAACAATATTGTATAATACACTGTTGTGTAAAAACGCATTTGTATAATAAAGTTAAAGTACCAATGACTGTCAAACACACACTAGGTATAGCAAAATTATTCTCTGCATTTGACCCATCATCACCCCCTAGGAGGTGAGGGGAGCAGTGGGCAGCAGTGGTGGCCACGCCCGAGAAATCATTTTTGGTGATTTAACCCCCAATTCAAAACCTTGATGCTGAGTGCCATAACACTGTTGTATAATAACAAAATTATATTTTAACACTGTTGTATAATAACATTGTTGTATAATACTGTTATAAAATAACACTGTTACATATCAACACTGTTGTATAATGACACTGTTGTTATGTAATGCTGTTGTTCTGAAAATCCGTCGGAGTTGCGTAACAAGATGCTTTCCTGTCCTCCTCTCTTCCAGCCATGCACCTTTTGGGCCTAAACTGGCACCTGAAGCCCACGCACAGACAGATGTACCACGTGACGGAGGACAACACAAGCGGCCTGACGCTACCTACCGACCTGAGCCTGGGGCCGCTGGGCAACACGGGCGTGGACGCGCCGGGTCGCGGGCGCAAAGATGACAGTAAGCGGCGTCTAAGCGCTTTATCGCGGCGGCGCAGGCGAAAAAGTTCCACCGGAAAGTTTGTTTGCTGGCTGACATTCTCTACCGTCTCTGCGGTCCGTGGGCACGTCTGCATTGTAACCGTAGGAGCGTTGTCGTGCTGGGGGCAGCACGAAAGGGGCGGGATTAGCGACAAATGTGATCCTTTCATCTCCCGCCCGCACCGCTAGCCTGCCAGCCAAAGAACGTGTGCTCGGACCTCGGGGACGACTGTCTGACTCCAAGGAAGTTTGCCGGCCTCCATCTTGGCGACAAAGATGTCTTCCACGGGAGGTCGAGGAGGGCTCATTAGCATATAGACGAATCCAGCAGTTGTCCTTTTTCCTTGAGCCAGCGTGGTTAGCGAGGGCGGCTGAGCTCCGACCTTTCCTGCTTAGAAAAATCAATAACCATCGTTTCTGGAAGGAGGTGGCGGCCGCAACCGTGACAAAGAGTCACCACTTTTACATCAAGCTAAGCACAATTTTTTAAAAACTACTCAGCTGCGACGCCACAACAACGTTTTCAATCCACAAACAAGTGTGCTCACCCTTTTTCTTCAAAGTGGAATATTATGTAGAACGAGTAGATGCTTCAATGGTGGGTAAAAAAACTGCTGGGTGTTGTTGACCATCAGTCACAATCCTCATGTAAGACTACAACACATGTTTTTATTGTTTTTATGTATTCTAAATCCTCAAATATGGCATCTAAGAGATGGCTAACTCTATCGCGCCCTTAAAGGCCTACTGAAATGAGATTTTCTTATTTAAACGGGGATAGCAGGTCCATTCTATATGTCATACTTGATCATTTCGCGATATTGCCATATTTTTGCTGAAAGGATTTAGTAGAGAACATCCACGATAAAGTTCGCAACTGTCGGTGTTAAGAGAAAAAGCCCTGCCTCTACCGGAAGTCGCAGACGATGACGTCGGAAGTGTGGGGGCTCCTCACATATTCACATTGGTTTTAATGGGAACCTCCAACAAAGAGTGCTATTTGGAACGAGAAAATGACAATTCTCCCATTAATTTGAGCGAGGATGAAAGATTCGTGTTTGAGGATATTGATAGCGACGGACTAGAAAAAAAAAAAAAAAAAGAAACGCGTTAAAAAAAAAAAACGCGATTGCATTGGGACGGATTTCAATGTTTTTAGACACATTTACTAGGATAATTCTGGGAAATCCCTTATCTTTTTATTGTGTTGCTAGTGTTTTAGTGAGTTTAATAGTACCTGATAGTCTGAGGTGTACGTCCACGGGTGTGTTGACGCCAGTGTCTCAGGGGAGTCGACGGTGGCTATGGACGGCACAAGCTCAGCTTTTCTCCGGTAAGAAGCGACTTTCTAACCACAATTTTCTCACCGAAACCTGCTGGTTGACATTTTGTCTGGACTCATGTTCGCTTGACCGCGCTCTGATCCATAGTAAAGTTTCACCTCCGGGAATTTTAAACAAGGAATCACCGTGTGTTTGTGTGGCAAAGGCTAAAGCTTCCCAACTCCATCTTGCTACTTTGACTTCTCCAATATTAATTGGACAAATCGCAAAAGATTCAGCAACACAGATGTCCAAAATACTGTGTAATTATGCTGTTAAAGCAGACGACTTTTAGCTGTGTGTGTGCAGCGCTCATACTTCCTAAAAACCTGTGACTTCTTGCGTACACGTCATCATTACACAACGTTTTCAAGATTAAACTCCAGGGAAATTTAAAATTGTAATTTAATAAACTAAAAAGGCCGTATTGGCATGTGTTGCAATTTTAATATTTCATCATTGATATATAAACTATCAGACTGTGTGGTGGGTAGTAGTGGGTGACAGTAGGCCTTTAAATCCCTTAAAAAAACTACCAACAATACTCCATTAACATGTTGTGACCTGGATATAAACAAGTATTAGTGATATTCTTATTATAACACAGAAGGACTACTTTTAAAGAGCTAACTGGCTTTTGCAGCTATATTGACATATTGAGCTGCTGCATGGCCTCTGAGTTGGTGAAAGTTCATTCTAGCTCATAAATCATGCCTCTCACCTGGATAGTAGAAGATTGTGGACATAAACCCACAAGTTGGTCAACTTTGACATCCAAATTAGAGCCAGAGATGGCCAAAAATACACTTTTTTTAACCCTTTGTGAGGATGATGATGATGAGGAATTGTTGATGTAAAGGGGAAGATACAACCATCCCCACAGTCTTCATCCCAGTGAGAGCAGACATGGTACAGTAAGTGATTGATTTATCATGTTTCTACATCTTGTTTAGCACTTAGCAATACTGCTACATGACGCTTATTGTTTGACTAAAGCTGCATCTGTTTAGCAGACAGCTTCTATAACCCGTATATGATCCTCCTTTATTTCAGGCTCAAAAATAGAAGTTTCTGATCACCATTTGTCCCAAAGTAGTTTTTGTTGTTTCTCATCAAGTCTACCATGATTAGTGGTCTTGTTGTTGTTGAAGGGAAAGTGAATGTTGTGATGTGTCGGTGAAATTAATACTTGACATGTTATTATGAATGTTACTTCATTATTTATATACTGAAGTCTGTATATAAAATATGTAAATAGTACATGTTATTATGAATGTTACTACATTACATATATCCTCACAGTGTGTAGATAAAATATGTATATATTACATGTTATTATGAATGTTACTAGATACCACATACATACTTACTGTATGTCTATTAAATATGTAAATATTAATTGTTATTATGAATGTTTCTAGATACTAAATATATACTTACAATGTGTTTATAAAATACATATATATTACATGTTATTATTAATGTTACTAGATACTACATATATACATACAGTGTGTATATAAAATATCTAAATATTACATGTTATTATGAATGTTACTACATTACATATATGCTTACAGTTTGTAGATAAAATATGTAAGGGCTTCACGGTGGCAGAGGGGTTAGTGCGCCTGCCTCACAATACGAAGGTCCTGCAGTCCTGGGTTCAAATCCAGGCTCGGGATCTTTCTGTGTGGAGTTTGCATGTTCTCCCCGTGAATGCGTGGGTTCCCTCCGGGTACTCCGGCTTCCTCCCACTTCCAAAGACATGCACCTGGGGATAGGTTGATTGGCTATACTAAATTGGCCCTAGTGTGTGAATGTGAGTGTGAATGTTGTCTGTCTATCTGTGTTGGCCCTGCGATGAGGTGGCGACTTGTCCAGGGTGTACCCCGCCTTCCGCCCGATTGTAGCTGAGATAGGCGCCAGCGCCCCCCGCGAACCCGAAAGGGAATAAGCGGTAGAAAATGGATGGATGGATGGATGGATACATACTATTATGAATGTTACAAACTACTACATATATATTTACAGTGTGTACAGTATATAAATATGTAAATACTACATGTTATCATGAATGTAACTACATTACATACATACATACATTTTGTGGATAAAATATGTAAATATTACATGTTATTATGAATGTTACTAGATACTACATATATACTTAGAGTGTGTATATAAAATATGTAAATATTACATGTTATTATGGATGTTACTAGATACTACATATATACGTACAGTGTGTATATAAAATACATAAATATTACATGTTATTTTGAATGTTACTATATACTACATATATACATACAGTGTGTATATAAAATATTTAAATATTACATGTTATTATGAATGTTACATTACATATATGCTCACAGTTCGTAGATAAAATATGTAAATATTACATGTTAAAGACATGAACCTGGGGATAAGTTGATTGGCAATACTAAATTGGCCCTAATGTGTGAATGTGAGTTTGAAAGTTGTCTGTCTTTCTGTGTTGGCCCTGTGATGAGGTAGCGACTTGTCAGGGGTGCACCCCGCCTTCCGCCCGAATCCAGCTGAGATAGGCTCCAGCACCCCCTGCGACCTCAAAAGGGACAAGCGGTAAAAAATGTATGTATTATGACTGTTACTAAATAATACATTTATACTTACAGTGTGTATATAAATTTGTAAATATTACATGTTATTATGAATGTTACTAGATACTACATATATACTGGCAGTGTGTATATGAAATATGTAAACATTACATGTTATTATGAATGTTAAGTCAATACATCTATATTTAGAGTGTGTATATAAAATACATAAATATTACATACTATTATGAATGTTACAAGCTACTACACATATATTTACAGTGTGTACAGTATATAAATATGTAGATACTACATATATACGTACAGTGTGTATATAAAATACGTAAATATTACATGTTATTTTGAATGTTACTAGATACTACATATATACATACAGTGTGTATATAAAATATTTAAACATTACATGTTATTATGAACGTTATTACATTACATATATGCTTACAGTTTGTAGATAAAATATGTAAATAATACATGTTAAAGACATGCACCTGGGGATAGGTTGATTGGCAACACTAAATTGGCCCTAATGTGTGAATGTGAGTGTGAATGTTGGCTGTCTATCTGTGTTGGCCCTGTGATGAGGTGGCGACTTGTCAGGGGTGCACCCCGCCTTCCGCCCGAATCCAGCTGAGATAGGCTCCAGCACCCCCCGCGACCTCAAAAGGGACAAGCGGTAAAAAAAATTATGTATTATGACTGTTACTAAATAATACATATATACTTACAGTGTGTATATACATTTGTAAATATCACATATTATTATGAATGTTACTAGATACTACATATATACTTGCAGTGTGTATATAAAATCTGTAAATCTTACATGTTATTGTGAATATTACTAGATACTACATATATACTGGCCGTGTGTATATAAAATATGTTAACATTACATGTTATTATGAATGTTACGATACTACATCTATATTTACAGTGTGTATATAAAATACATAAATATTACATACTATTATGAATGTTACAAGCTACTACATTTATATTTACAGTGTGTATGGAAATATGTAAATACTACATGTTATTATGAATGTAACTACATTACATATATACGTACATTGTGTGGATAAAATATGTAAATATTACATGTTTTTATGAATGTTACTAGATACTACATATATACTTACAGTGTGTATATAAAATATGTACATATTACACGTTATTATGAATGTTACTAGATACTACATATATACTTACAGTGTGTATATAAAATACGTAAATATTACATGTTATTTTGAATGTTACTAGATACTACATATATACTTGCAGTGTGTATATAAAATATGTAAATATTGCATTTTATTGTGAATATTACTAGATACTACATATATACTTGCAGTGTGCATATAAAATATGTAAATATTCCATGTTAGTGTGAATATTACTAGATACTACATATATATATATCTATTGTGTGTATATAAAATATTTAAACATTACATGATATTATGAATGTTACTACACTACATATATACTTACAGTGTGTGTATAAAACCTTGATAGAGGTTTTGTAGTGCGCTTTATAGGTGGAATAGGATGATTCCATTGTTAGCCGACTTTTGCTAACTTTTATCTACAATTCAGAATTCATCGAAAACTATATGTGTTCTTGTCTTACATAAGGATTATGTATTATAGGCAACCACCCCCCCCCTCCCAAAAAAAGTGCGCCTCCTCTTCAAATAGCACTTTTTTTGCCGTGATTCCTGGCTCCAGGCGTCAATCACGAGCACGCGAGCGAACAGATGCCATCTTCCAGCAACACGAGCGGCTCCAACAGGCAGCATATGGCGTCTTTTTTGGCCCTTCTCAAATATAATTACAACTCTCACTTTTATTACTGTCGCTTTAATTACGTCTGCAGCGTTTTGTAGCGCCATATGTTCCAGCGTTTAATATTATTTCCCAACATGCCCTTCCTGTGGAATGCTTCAATTAAAAGGTAAAAACATGAATAAAACTAGTTTGCTTCCTAATGAGCGCACGTCAAGCTGTGAGGTCGTTAAATCTACCTCACTCCCAAATACTTCTCAGAGTATTCCTCAGAATATTGAAGTGGACCTCTCTGACCTCCCAGCAGGCAGGTCGGACGGCATGTTCCCTGACGACAGCTACATCGACATGGGCGAGATCGACGTGGGACGCAAAGTGGCCCAGCAGATCCCGCCTGCCGTCTTCTGGAGGTCTCAGGTCTTCGTGGATCACCCCATGTACCTGAAGTTCAACGTGTCCCTCAGCAAAGACGCCTTAGTTGGGGTCTACGGCAGGAGGGGCCTGCCCCCGTCTCACACGCAGGTCAGTCTGGTCTTCAAGTGTTCATCGAGTGCCCAAACATTCCACTTCTTCAAGGTTTTGTTCTGGTTGGATGGAAAACAGAGAAAAAGATTCTGGATGAGTTTAACTTCATTTGTTGCACAGTCCACGTATTTCTTTTTCTACCTGTGTTCAAATCCATCTCAAAACTCAAATAGTGCAGAGTTACCTGCAAGGCCACCTTAACACTAAAACACTTCAGGGTTACCTGCAAGGCCACCTTAAAACTACTTCTGGATTATGTGCACCTTAAAACTACTTTCAAGTAAACACCTTAATATTTCCTTCACTTATTGGATGTTAATATTTAATTTACTTATTGGATGTTAATATTTACTTATGACATGTTAATATTTCCTTTACTTATTGGATGTTAATATTTACTTATTGGATGTCAATATTTACTTTTCTTATTGGATGTTAATATTTACTTTACTTACTGAATGTTAATATTTCCTTTACTGATTGTATGTTCATATTTACTTTACTTATTGGATGTTAATATTTAATTTACCTCTTGGATGTTAATATTTCCTTTACTTATTAGATGTTATTATTTACTTTACCTCTAGGATGTTAATATTTACTAATGATATGTTAATGTTTACTCTTTGGATGTTAATATTTACCTTACTTATTGGATGTCAATATTTCCTTTACTAATTGAATGTTAATATTTCCTTTACTTATTGGATGTTAATATTTACTTATGGCATGGTAATATTTACTCTTTGGATGTTAATATTTACTTATTGGATGTTAATATTTACTTTACTTATTGGATGTCAATATTTCCTTTACTTATTGGATGTTAATATTTACTTATTGAATGTTAATAATTCCTTTACTTATTGGATGTTAATATGTACTTCACTTATTGGATGTTAATATTTACTTATTGCATGGTAATATTTACTCTTTGGATGTTAATACTTTCTATACTTATTGCATGGTAATATTATGTATTACTTGTTAATATTTATTCTTTGGGTGTTAATATTTCCTTTACTTATTGAATTTTAATATTTATTTATTGAACATTAATATTTCCTTTACCTATTGAATGTTATTATTTGCTTTACTTATTACATGTTAATATTTACTTTACTTATTGGATGTTAATATTTACTTTACTTACTGAATGTTAATATTTCCTTTACTGATTGTATGTTAATATTTACTTTACTGATTGGATGTTAATATTTCCATTACTTATTGGATGTTAATATTTAATTTACCTCTTGGATGTTAATATTTCCTTTACTTATTACATGTTATTATTTACTTTACCTCTTGGATGTTAATATTTACTAATGATATGTTAATGTTTACTCTTTGGATGTTAATATTTACCTTACTTATTGGATGTCAATATTTCCTTTACTAATTGAATGTTAATATTTCCTTTACTTATTGGATGTTAATATTTACTTATGGCATGGTAATATTTACTCTTTGGATGTTAATATTTACTTATTGGATGTTAATATTTACTTTAATTATTGGATGTCAATATTTCCTTTACTTATTGGATGTTAATATTTACTTATTGAATGTTAATATTTCCTTTACTTATTGGATGTTAATATGTACTTTACTTATTGGATGTTAATATTTACTTATTGCATGGTAATATTTACTCTTTGGATGTTAATACTTTCTATACTTATTGCATGGTAATATTATGTATTACTTGTTAATATTTATTCTTTGGGTGTTAATATTTCCTTTACTTATTGAATTTTAATATTTATTCATTGAACATTAATATTTCCTTTACTTATTGAATGTTATTATTTGCTTTACTTATTACATGTTAATATTTACTTTACTTATTGGATGTTAATATTTACTTTACTTATTGGATGTTAATATTTATTTTACTTATCACATTCACACACTAGGGCCAATTTAGTGTTGCCAATCAACCTATCCCCAGGTGCATGTCTTTGGAAGAGGGAGGAAGCCGGAGTACCCGGAGGGAACCCACGCATTCACGGGGAGAACATGCAAACTCCACACAGAAAGATCCCGAGCCTGGATTTGAACCCAGGACTGCAGGACCTTTGTATTGTGCGTCTGCCTCACAATACAAAGGTCCTGCAGTCCTGGGTTCAAATCCAGGCTCGGGATCTTTCTGTGTGGAGTTTGCATGTTCTCCCCGTGAATGCGTGGGTTCCCTCCGGGTACTCCGGCTTCCTCCCACTTCCAAAGACATGCACCTGGGGATAGGTTGATTGGCAACACTAAATTGGCCCTAGTGTGTGAATGTGAGTGTGAATGTTGTCTGTCTATCTGTGTTGGCCCTGCGATGAGGTGGCGACTTGTCCAGGGTGTACCCCGCCTTCCGCCCGATTGTAGCTGAGATAGGCGCCAGCGCCCCCCGCGACCCCGAAAGGGAATAAGCGGTAGGAAATGGATGGATGGATGGATGTTAATATTTACTTATGACATGTTAATATTTACTTATTGGATGGAAGTATTTCCTTTATTTGTTGTATGTTAATATTTACTTATTTGATGTTAATATTTCCTTTACTTATTTGATGTTAATATTTCCTTTACTTATTGGATGTTAATAATGTTTTTACGTATTGGATGTTAATACTTACTTATTGGATGTTATTAATGATTTTACTTATTGGATGTTAATATTTACTAATTGGATATTGATATTTACCTATTGGATGTTAATATTTACTTTACTTATTGGACGTTAATATAAATATCAATGGCTGTATTGTGGACCACAGTCCATAATGGACGATAAACGATTTTCTTGCTTACAAAAAGGATTGACTCCAACTTCAAAGCAGGTAGTGTCAGTTTCACAAATGAATCACTAAATCACTAAATTTCTTCATCTTCATAACTGGCTGCTCCATCTCTCAAAGCAACTGCAGCTTTGTCCTTCATTTCTTTCTCCTCTAATGCAACTTTTCCAGCCTGTTGCCGGGCAGGTAAGCAAAGGTGAAAGTAAAAATGTCCTCATTAATATTTGTAAAGTCTTTTCTGACCTGAATATATTAGCAAACTTTTCTGTTTTTTATTTACAAGTGAAATCAAGCAGTTCTCCTTTTTGGTGACCACTTCAAAGTGGTGCTTATGCTATGCTGGCATGCTAACAGGGAATACCTGCTATTACTATGCTAACCCCAAAAGAATGGACTGTATCGTCGCTGTTAGCACCTGTGCTAATATCTGACAGTTTGAGCCTGTACAAACATTGCAGAATACAAATTTATGAAACAATGTTTGGATAATTTATGTGTACTATAATCGAATACATTTTGTTCTTAACATACGTGCTGAAAAACAAAAAATAACTTCATTACCTTAGCTCATTTATATCTCGCTAGCTACTGAGCTAGATGAATACAAAAATCAAATAGCACACAGCTAATTGCTTTTAATTATGAATCTAATAATAGTTGGACAAAATCAAAGCTGTTGGTTATGAGAAATTATGTGTTTTGTTAGCGATTGCCACAAACATTAAATTCATAATCTGAGGTCAGGGCCGTCAAACTTCTTTTTATTGAGGGCCACATTACACATATGTCTGCCCTCACAAGCCAGATAACTTATATATACATATATATATGTGTGTATATATATATATATATATATATATATATATATATATATATATATACATATGTATATATATATATATATATATATATATATATATATATATATATATACATACATACATATACATACATATATATATATATTTATATATATATATATATATATATAGATATATATATATATATATATATATACATATATATATATATATATATATATATATATATATATACATATGTATATATATATATATATATATATATATATATATATATATATATATATATACATACATACATATACATACATATATATATATATTTATATATATATATATATATATATATAGATATATATATATATATATATATATATATATATACATATATATATATATTTATATATATATATATATATATATATAGATATATATATATATATATATATATACATATATATATATATATATATATATATATATATATATATACATACATACATATACATACATATATATATATATTTATATATATATATATATATATATATATATATATATATATATATATATATATATATATATATATATACATCTCCGGGTTGGGTAGGAGACCCTGCCCCAAGTGGAGGAGTTCAAGTACCTGGGAGTCTTGTTCACGAGTGGGGGAAGAGTGGATCATGAGATTGACAGGCGGATCGGTGCGGCGTATTCAATAATGCGGACTTTTTACCGATCCGTTGTGGTGAAGAAGGAGATGAGCCGGAAAGCAAAGTTCTAAATTTACCGGTCGATCTACATTCCCATCCTCACCTATGGTCAGGAGCTTTGGGTCATGACCGAAAGTACAAGATCACGGGTACAAGCGGCCGAAATGAGTTTCCTCCGCCGTGTGGCGGGGCTCTCCCTTAGAGATAGGGTGAGAAACTCTGTCATCCGGGAGGAACTCAATCAATGTTTATTTATATAGCCCCAAATCACAAATGTCTCAAAGGACTGCACAAATCATTACGACTACAACATCCTCGGAAGAACCCACAAAAGGGCAAAGAAAACTCACACCCAGTGGGCAGAGAGAATTCACATCCAGTGGGACGCCAGTGACAATGCTGACTATGAGAAACCTTGGAGAGGACCTCAGATGTGGGCAACCCCCCCTCTCTAGGGGACCGAAAGCAATGGATGTCGAGCGGGTCTAACATGATACTGTGAAAGTTCAATCCATAGTGGCTCCAACACAGCCGCGAGAGTTCAGTTCAAGCGGATCCAAGACAGCAGCAAGAGTCCCGTCCACAGGAAACCATCTCAAGCGGATCAGCAGCGTAGAGATTTCCCCAACCGATACAGGCGAGCGGTCCATCCTGGGTCCCGACGAGCGGTCCATCCTGGGTCTCGACTCTGGACAGCCAGTACTTCATCCATGGTCACTGGACCGGACCCCCTCCACAAGGGAGGGGGGGACATAGGAGAAAAAAAAGAAGCGGCAGATCAACTGGTCTAAAAAGGAGGTCTATATAAAGGCTAGAGTATACAGATGAGTTTTAAGGTGAGACTTAAATGCTTCTACTGAGGTAGCATCTCGAACTGTTACCGGGAGGGCATTCCAGAGTACTGGAGCCCGAACGGAAAACGCTCTATAGCCCGCAGACTTTTTTTGGGCTCTAGGAATCACTAATAAGCCGGAGTCTTTTGAACGCAGATTTCTTGCCGGGACATATGGTACAATACAATCGGCAAGATAGACTGGAGCTAGACCGTGTAGTATTTTATACGTAAGTAGTAAAACCTTAAAGTCACATCTTAAGTGCACAGGAAGCCAGTGCAGGTGAGCCAGTACAGGCGTAATGTGATCAAACTTTCTTGTTCTTGTCAAAAGTCTAGCAGCCGCATTTGTACCAACTGTAATCTTTTAATGCTAGACATGGGGAGACCCGAAAATAATACGTTACAGTAATCGAGACGAGACGTAACAAACGCATGGATAATGATCTCGGCGTCTTTAGTGGACAAAATGGAGCGAATTTTAGCGATATTACGGAGATGAAAGAAGGCCGTTTTAGTAACGCTTTTAATGTGTGACTCAAAGGAGAGAGTTGGGTCGAAGATAATACCCAGATTTTTTACAGAGTCACCTTGTTTTATTATTTGGTTGTCAAATGTTAAAGTTGTATTATTAAAATACATATATAAATATGTGTGTGTTTATGTATGTATAGATGTATGTATATGTATGTATATATATATATATATTAATATATATATATATATATATATAAATGTAAGTATAGATATGTATATGTATGTATATGTGTGTGTTTATGTATGTATAGATGTATGTATATGTATGTATATATATATATATTAATATATATATATGTAAGTATAGATATGTATATGTACGTATATGTGTGTGTTTATTTATGTATATTTGTATATATATATATATATATATATATATATATATATGTAAGTATACATGTGTGTGCATGTGTGTATGTATATATGTATGTTCATGTAAGTATACATATGCATATGTATGTATTTTTGTACATGGATGTATGAACAGGGACGGCGTGGCGCAGTGGGAGAGGTGTCCTGCGCAACCCGAGGGTCCCTGGTTCAATCCCCACCTAGTACCAACCTCGTCATGTCCATTGTGTCCTGAGCAAGACACTTCACCCTTGCTCCTGATGGGTGCTGGTTAACGCCTTGCATGGCAGCTCCCTCCTTCAGTGTGTGAATGTGTGTGTGAATGAGTAAATGTGGAAGTAGTGTCAAAGCGCTTTGAGTACCTCGAAGGTAGAAAAGCGCTTTACAAGTACAACCCATTTATCATTTATTTATTTATAACAGTATGTATACATATCTACGTACAGTATATGTATGTATTGAATGTATATGTAAGTATGCATATGTGTATGCATGTATGTATGTATGCATATATTTGTATGTAGATATATGCATATATGTACGTTTATATATATATATATATATATATATATATATATATATATATATATATAGTTATAGTTTTAGTTATAGTTATTTTATTAAGCTAAAGTTAGTTTGCTGCTAGTAGAACGTAGCGGATAACGTATTCCTTAGTGTTGCTTTAATGAAGTTACAAGTGAGTCCATGAAGGTACATATGTCACTACGGCAGCCATGTTGGAAATATCATTTATTCATACAGACCAAATGATGACAAGTTTGATACATCCTGACAGCACTCATGTCACCCTTGATGGAGCACATGCATCCATGCATTCATGCATCCATGCATCCTTCCACTGACCCCCCCCCCCCCCCCCCGCCCCCCCCCCCCCGCATATGTGCAGTTTGATTTTGTGGAGCTGCTGGATGGCCGACGTCTCCTAGCCCACCACCCCCCCGGCCTGGAGGGGCCCGCCGCCCTGCAGAGGAGCCTGGCCCCTGTCAGCACACACGACACTGGCTTCATCCAGTACATGGAGTCTGGCATCTGGCACCTGGCAGTCTACAACGACGGCAAGGACACCGAGACTGTCTCTTTCCTCACCACCGCCAGCGGTGAGCAAACATCCATGTTTATTTCAAATGCCTTCTTCCCCAAGGAACATGACAATAAATATCTCATAAAACATTGTCACTTGACTTAGCAACACTAGCATTGCTTTGTCAGCTACATGCTAACATTACATTTTAGCTTCATGCTGGGTTAGCAACACAAACTTAGCTATGTCAGCTTCATGCTAATATTACATTTTGACATCATGCTAGGTTAGCAACACTAGCATAGCCATGGGAGCGACTTGCTAAAAATACATTTTAGCATCATAGTAGGTTAGCAACACTAGCATACCAATGTGAGCTACATGCTAACTTTACATTTTCACATCCTACTAGGTTAGCAACACAATCACAGCCATGTGAGCCACATTAAATTGTAATATCATGCTAGGTTAGCATCACTAGCATAGTTATGTGAGCAACATGCTAACAGTACATTTTCACATCATACAAAGCTCAGAACACCATCATAGCTATGTGAACTACATGCTAACTTTATGATTTAACATCATACTAGGCTAACAACACTAGCATACCAATGTGAGCTACATGCTAACTTTACATTTTCACATCAGACCAAGATCAAAACACCATCATAGCTATGTGAGCTACGTGCTAAAATTAAATATTAGCATTATGCAAAAATAGTAACTCTAGCATAGCTATGTGTGCTACACACTAACATTACATTTTCACATCAGAAAAAGCTCAAAACACCATCATAGCTATGTGAGCTACATGCTAAAATTAAATATTATCATAATGCAAAGTTAATAACTCTAGCATAGCTATGTGAGCAACATGCTAACAATACATTTTCACATTATACAAAGCTGAAAACACCATCATAGCTATGTGAGCTACATGCTAAAATTAAATATTAGCATTATGCAAAGTTAATAACTTTAGCATAGCTATGTGAGCTACATGCTAACATTACATGTTCACATCATACAAAGCTCAAAACACCATCATAGCAATGTGAGCGTCGTGCTAAAATTAAATATTAGCACTATGCAAAGTTAATAACACTAGCAAACCTATATGAGCTACATGCTAACATTACATTTTCACATCCTACTAGGTTAGCAACACGAGCACAGCTATGTGAGCCACGTGCTAATATTACATTGTGATATCATGCTAGGTTTGCAACACTACCATAGTTATGTGAGCAACATGCTAACAGTACATTTTCACATCGTACAAAGTTCAAAACACCATCATAGCTATGTGAACTTAATGTTAAAATTATGCAAGGTGAATAACTCTAGCATAGTTATGTGGGCTACATGCTAACATTACATATTAACATCATGCAAAGTTAATAACACTAGCAAAGCTATATTAGCTACGTGCTAACATTACATTTTCACATCCTACTAGGTAAGCAACACTAGCATAGCTATGTGAGCCACACGCTAACATTACATTATAATATCATGCTAGGTTAGCAACAATAGCATAGATATGTGAGCAACATGCTAACAGTACATTTTAAAATCATGCTAGGTTAGCAACACTAGCATAGATATGTGAGCAACATGCTAACAGTACATCTTAAAATATTGCTAGGTTAGCAACACTAGCACTAGGGTAAGAAGAAGGTGCGACATAGTTAAAACCATTAAAGAGAGGCTGATACAAGTGTAAAAAGAAGTAAACCACATGTTCAAGTTGGAGTCTCACAGTTTCTTCTTCTCGCTGGGAGTTTTTCGTGGCCGTTTAGCTAATTGTGTCTTATGAGCCAATCAGGCATTTAAAGGTTTGATTGTACTTTTTAACTGTGGATTCACAATCATGTAAGACAAGAACACCTTTTTTTTACTCTTTTTTTAATGCATTTTAAATTGAAAATAAATATTCGCAAAAGTTAGGCAACATTAGCGCTAATGGGAAACGCACTATTCCGCCTATAAAGCCTTCTGAAAAACATCCAAAAACCTCCATCAACTTTTTATATCAACACGGTAAGTATATTTGTTGTATCTAGTAACA
The DNA here is from genome assembly GCF_033978795.1 of Nerophis ophidion. NCBI lineage: Eukaryota > Metazoa > Chordata > Actinopteri > Syngnathiformes > Syngnathidae > Nerophis > Nerophis ophidion. Next base: position 31,587,688 of record NC_084628.1, on the reverse strand, counting down.
TTCATAATAACATGTAACATTTACACATTTGATATACATGCTGTAAGTATATATGTATTGTAGTAGCATTTCTAATAACATGTAATATTTACATCTTTATATACCCACTGTAAGTACAGTATATAATCAAGCGAGTAACATTAATAATAACATGTAATAAGTACATATTTTATATACACACTGTAAGTCTATATGTAGTATCTAGTAACATTCACAATAACATGTAATATTTACATATTGTATATACACACTGTAAGTATATATGTAGTATGTAGTAACATTCATAATAACATGTCATATTTACATATTTTATATACACACTGTACGTATATAAGTAATGTAATAACATTCATAATAACAGGTAATATATACATAATTTTGTCAATTTTAAGTATTAATTCCACAGACACATCACAATGTTTACTTTCCCTTCAACAACAAGACTACTAATCATGGCTGACTCGATGAGAGAACTGCTCTCACTGGTATTAAGACTGATGGGATGTTTATGTTTTCTCATTTTACATCAGCAATTCATCATCATCCTATCGCATTGATTAGCGCTAGCATTGATTAGCACCAGCATTGATTAGGATTAATATTGATTAGTGCTTGCATTGATTGGCACTAACATTAATTAGCGCTAGCATTGATGAGCACTAGCATTGATTAGTGCTAGTATTGATTAGCCCTAGCATTAAATAGTGCTATTATTGATTAGAGCTAGCATTGATTAGCAATATCATTGATTAGCAACAGTATTGATTAGCACTAGCATTGATTAGCGCTAGCATTGAAAAGTGCTAGCATTAAATGGCGCTAGCGTTGATTAGCATTAGCATTGAATAGTGCTACGATTGACCAGCTCTAGCATTGATTAGCAAGAGTGTCGATTAGAACTAGCATTGATTAGGGCTAGCATTGATTAGCACTAGCATTGAATAGTGCTATGATTGATTAGAGCTAGCATCGATTAGCACTATCATTTATTAGTGCTAGTTTTGATTAGCACTAGCATTGATTAGCCTTAGCATTAAATAGTGCGACGATTGATCAGCACTAGCATTGATTAAAACTAGCATTGATTAGTGCTAGCATTGAATCGTGCTACCATTGATTAGCACTAGCATTGATTAGCACTAGCATTGAACAGTGCTACGAATGACCAGCGCTAGCATTGAATAGCGCTAGATTAAAACTAGCATTGATTAAAACTAGCATTGATTAGTGATAGCAATGATTAGCGCTCGCATTGATTAGCACTAACATTGGTTAGTGCTAGAATTTATTAGCTCTAGCGTTGAATAGTGCAATGATTGATTAGAGATAGCATTGATTAGAGCTAGCATTGATTAGCACTATCATTGATTAGCACTAACATTGGTTAGTGCTAGAATTTATTAGCTCTAGCATTGAATAGTGCAATGATTGATTAGAGGTAGCATTGATTAGCACTATCATTAATTAGCACTAGCATTGATTAGTGCTAGCATTGAATATTGCTAGCATTGATTAGCACTATGATTTATCAGCATTAGCATTGAATACTGCTACGATTGACCAGCGCTAGCATTGATTAGCATTAGTGTTGATTAAAACTAGCATTGATTAGTGGTAAATAAATAAATGATAAATGGGTTGTACTTGTATAGCGCTTTTAGCATTAGCAATAAACAGTACTACGATTGACCAGCGCTAGCATTGATTAGCAGTAGCGTTCATTAGAACTAGCATTGACTAGTGCTAGCATTGATTAACGCTCGCATTGAGTAGCACTAGCATTGATTAGCACTAGCATTGATTAGCTCTAGCATTGAATAGTGCTATAATTGATTAGAGATAGCATTGATTAGAGCTTGCATCGATTAGCACCATCATTGATTAGCGCTAGTATTGATTAGCGCTATCATTGATTAGTGCTAGCATTTAATAGTGCTAGCATTGATAAGCACTAGCATTGATTAGCATCATTATTTAATAGTGCTACAAGTACAACCCATTTACCATTCATTCTACCTTCAAGGTACTCAAAGCGCTTTGACATTACTTCCGCATTGATTAGCGCTCGCATTGATTAGCACTAGCATTGATTAGCACTAGCATTGATTAGTGCTAGCATTGATTAGCTCTAGCATTGAATAGTGCAATGATTGATTAGACGCCCCATTGATTAGAGCTAGCATTGATTAACAGAAGCATTGATTAGCGCTGGCATTGAATAGAGCTAGCATTGATTAGAGCTAGCATTGATTAACAGAAGCATCGATTAGCGCTGGTAATGAATAGAGCTAGCATTGATTAGCATTAGCATTGAATATTGCTACGATTTATCAGCGCTAGCATTGATTAGAACTAGCATTGATTAGTGGTAGCATTGAATAGGGCTAGCATTGATTAGCATTAGCAATGATTAGCATTAGCAATAAACAGTACTACAATTGACCAGCGCTAGCATTGATTACCATTAGCGTTCATTAGAACTAGCATTGACTAGTGCTAGCATTGACTAACGCTCGCATTGAGTAGCACTAGCATTGATTAGCACTAGCATTGATTAGCCCTAGCATAGGATAGTGCTATAATTGATTAGAGATAGCATTGATTAGAGCTTGCATCGATTAGCACCATCATTGATTAGCGCTAGTATTGATTAGCGCTATCATTGATTAGTGCTAGCATTTAATAGTGCTAGCATTGATAAGCACTAGCATTGATTAGCATCATTATTTAATAGTGCTACGATAGCCCAGTGCTAGCATCGATTAGCACTAGCATTGATTTGTGCTAGAATTGATTAGCGCTCGCACTGATTAGCACTAGCATTGATTAGCACTAGCATTATTTAGTGCTTGCATTGATTAGCTCAAGCATTGAATAGTGCTATGATTGATTTTAGGTAGCATTGATTAGAGCTAGCATTGATTAGCACTATGATTGATTAGCACTAGCATTGATTAGCGCTAGCATTGAATAGCGCTAGCATTTATTAGCACTAGCATTGATTAGCACTAGCATTGAATAGTGCTACCATTGATTAGCACTAGCATTGATTAGCATTAGCATTGAATAGTGCTACGATTGACCAGCGCTAGTATTGATTACCGCTAGTGTTGATTAGAACTAGCATTGATTACTGCTACCATTGATTAGCGCTCACATTAATTAGCACAATCATGGATTAGCGCTAGTATTGATTAACACTATCATTGATTAGCGCTAGCCTTGAATCGTGCGAGCATTGATTAGCACTAGCATTGATTAGCCCTAGCATTGAATAGAGTTAGCATTTATTAGCACTAGCATTGATTAGCATTAGCATTGAATAATGCTACGATTGACCAGCGCTAGCATTGATTAGCACTAGCGTCGATTACAACTAGCATTGATTAACGCTAGCATTGATTAGCACTCACATTGATTGGCGCCAACGTTGATTAGCACAATCATTGATTAGCGCTAGCACTCATTAGCACTATCCTCAATTTGCGTTATCGATCATTAGCGCTAGCGTTAGCCATGAAGGTGAGAGAAGTGTCATCTATTCAAGGCAGCTGGCACTTTTTCTCTTGCTTTAACAAAAAGTCGCTGGGTCAGAAATGTGACAACAACACCCGTACTTGCAGACAAAAAGAAGCTCTTCCTTCTCCAAGACACGCCCACCAGCCTCTGTGCCAACATTTGAATATTCATGATGAGATATGACACCGGGCGCGTTTGCTTTGCTTGTATTTTCTCCACGGGGAGCACGTGAACGTCCTCTCTGGTTCCCCAAGCAGGGAGAATGTGATGTCAGCGCTGCAAATATGAATATTCATTAACTCATGAATATTCATGAGTCTGGGTATGAATATGCATATGAGCTGGCAGGACATAAGATGAGTCAGTTGTGCCCACCTGAGGGGCAGCAGGAGATGGTGTTGACCTTCAAACATGCGTCTTCAGGTAATATGCTAACTTAGCATAATGTTAGCATGAAGCTCACTTAGCTATGCTAATGTTGCTAACCTAGCATGATGTTAAAATGTAATGTTAGCATGAAGTTCACATAGTTATGCTAATGTTGCTAACCTAGCATGATGTTTCAATATAATGTTAGCATGTTGCTCACATAGCTATGTTAGTGTTGCTAACCTAGCATGCTGATTAAATATAATGTTAGCCTGAAGCTCACATAGCTATGCTAGTGTTGCTAACCTAGCATGATGTTAAAATGTAATGTTAGCATGAAGCTCACATAGCTATGTTAGTGTTGCTAACCTAGCATGCTGATCAAATATAATGTTAGCATGAAGCTCACATAGCTATGCTAGTATTGCTAACCTAGCATGATGTTAAAATGTAATGTTAGCATGAAGCTCACATAGTTATGCTAGTGTTGCTAACCACGCATGATGTTAAAATGTAATGTTAGTATGAAGTTCACATAGCTATGCTAGTGTTGCTAACCTAACATCTCCTGAACCATCTATCTATCTATGATGTTCAAATATAAAGTTAGCGTGAAGCTCACATAGCTATACATGTGTTGCTAACCAAGCATCATGTTAAAATGTTAATGTTAGCATGAAGTTCACATACCTATGTTAGTGTTGCTAACCTAGCATGATATTCAAATATGTTATTATGAAGTTCACATATTTATGCTAGTGTTGCTAACCTCGCATGATGTTAAAATGTAATGTTAGCATGAAGTTCACATAGTTATGCTAGTGTTGCTAACCTTGCATGATGTTCCAATATAATGTTAGCATGAAGCGCACATAGTTATGCTAGTGTTGCTAACCTTGCATGATGTTAAAATGTAATCTTAGCATGAAGCTCACATAGTTATGCTAGTGTTACTAACCTCGCATGATGTTAAAATGTAATGTTAGTATCAAGTTCACATAGTTATGCTCGTGTTGTTAACCTAGCATGATGTTAAAATGTAATGTTAGCATGAAGCTCACATAGCTATGCTAGTGTTGCTAACCTAGAATGATGTTAAAATGTAATGTTAGCATGAAGCTCACATAGCACGCCTCCTTCCTTCCTTTCTTCCGTCCTTCCTTCCTCCTTTAAGGAGCTAGCAAGTGCTAGCTAGCTGTTAGCAGTGATGAATTTTAATGAATATTTACTATAGGCCTGATTTATTCGGCTGAGATCTTCATGGCCGCTCTTTTCTCCCTGAGGACAACAGTCATTAGTCTCCTACTGAAGGGAATTCAACACGCGCCTCCGTTTACCACTATGCTACAAATTCAAGGCCCGGGGGCCACATCTAACTTGGGCCAATAACACCAATTATATTAACCCGCTACATCATTAATAGTGACCTGCTACATCATTTATAATGGCCCGCTGCATCATTTACACTGACCTGTTACATAATTTTTAGTGACCCGCTACATCATTTTTAATGACCTGCTACATCATTTATATTATCCCGCTACATCATTTAAAGTGACCTGCTACATCATTTGTATTGGCCTGCCGCATCATTTACAGTAACCTGCTACATAATTCATTGTGGCCCGCTACATAATTTATAGTGACCTGCTACATCATTTATATTCGCCCTCTACATCATTTATAGTGACCCGCTACGACATTTATAATGACCTGCTACATTATTTACTGTGACCTGCTCCATCATTTATAGTGTCTTGCCACTTCATTTATAGTGACCTGACCAACCACATCATGTATAGTGACCTGCTACATAATTTATAGTGACCTGCTTCATCATTTATAGTGTCTTGCCACTTCATTTATAGTGACCTGACCAACTACATCATGTATAGTGACCTGCTACATAATTTATAGTGAACTGCTACACCATTTACAGTGACCCACTACATAATTTTTATTGACCTGCTACATTATTTATAGTGACCTGCCACGTCATTTATAGACCTGCTACATCATTTATATTCGCCCTCTACATCATTTATAGTGATCCGCTACGGCATTTATAATGACCTGCTACATTAATTATTGTGACCTGCTCCATCATTTATAGTGACTTGCCAGCCACTTCATTTATAGTGACCTGACCCACTACATCATGTATAGTGACTTGCTACATAATTTATAGTGACCTGCTACATCATTTATAGTGACCTGCTACATCATTTACAGTGACCCACTACATAATTTAAAATGACCTGCTACATTATTTATAGTGACCTGCTACTTACTTTATAGACCTGCTACATCATTTATAGTGACCCGCTACATCATTTATAGTGACCTACAACTTTATTTATAGACCCGCTACATAATTTATAGTGACCTGGTACATAATTTATACTGCCACATCATTTATAGACCTGTTACATCATTTATAGTGACCCACTACATCATTTATATTCGCCCGCTACATCATTCATAGTGACCTGCTACATCATTTATATTCGCCCTCTACATCATTTATAGTGACCTGCTACATCATTTATATTGACCTTCTACATTATTTATAGTGACCTGCTACATCATGTAAAGTGACCTGCTACATCATGTAAAGTGACCTGCCATATCATTTAAAGTGACCTGCCACTTCATTTATAGTGACCTGCTACATCATGTAAAGTGACCTGCCACATCATTTAAAGTGACCTGCCAATTCATTTATAGTGACATGCTACATCATTAATAGTGACCTGCCACATCATTTAACTTGAGTCCATCACATCATTTACAATGACCCACCACAACATTTTATTGTGGCCCGCTACATCATTTACCTTAGGTCCATCACATCATTTAAGTGGCCCGCTGCATCTTTTAACCTGTCCTGCCTGCAACATCATTTAACTTGGGTCTATAACATCATTCTTTGTGGCCCGCTGCATCATTTATAGTGACCTGTTACGTCATTGAAAAAAGACCTGCTACATCATTTATAGTAACCTGCCATATCATTTATAGTGACCTGCTACATCGTTTATAGTAACCTGCCACATCATTTATAGTAACCTGCCACATCATTTATAGTGACCTGCTACATCGTTTATAGTGACCTGCCACATCATTTAAGATGGTTCTATCACATCATTTAATCGGCCCGCTGCATCATTTAACCTGTCCTGCAATATCATTTAACTTCTGTCTTATCTTATCATTCATTGTGGCCCGCTACACCATTTATAGTGACCTGCCACATCATTTAACTAGGGTCCATCACATCATTTATATTGGCCCGTTACATCATTTGTAGTAACGTGCCACATCATTTATTTTGGCTCACCATGATCATGTATAGTGAGTGGCCTGCCACTTCATTTAATTTGGGTCCATCGCATAATTTAGTATGGCTGGCTACATCATTTATCATGGCCCGCTACATCATTTAACTCTGATCCATCACATCATTTAAGTGGCCCATTACATCATTTGTAGTAACGTGCCACATCATTTATTTTGGCTCCCCATGATCATATATAGTGAGTGGCCTGCCACTTCATTTAATTTTGGTCCATCGCATAATTTAGCATGGCTGGCTACATCATTTATCATGGCCCGCTACATCATTTAACTCTGATCCATCACATCATTTAAGTGGCCTGCAACATAATTTTAGTGGCCCGCCAGTCATTGAACTTGGGTCCATCATGTAATTTATGGTGGCCCGCCACTTCCTTCATTGAGCTCACCACATAATTTAACATGGTCCATCACATCATTTACCTTGGGTCCATCACGTCATATATTTTGGTGCACAACATTATTTTAAATTTGGCCCATCACATCATTTAATGTGTATCCAAAACATTATTAACATAGCCTGCCACATCATTTAACATGGTCTTTCACATCATTCAATGTAATGCACCACATTATTTAAAATGGCCTGCCACGTCATGTAATATTGTCTTCCATATCAATAAACCTTACCTGCCACTTCATTTGATATCGTCTTCCATATCATTAAAAGTGGCCCGCCATATTATTCAAAATTGCCTTTGACACCATTTAGTGTGGTCTTCCATGTCATTAAATGTGGTCCACCACATTATTTAAAGTGGTTTTCCATGTCATTCAATATAATCCAACACATTAATTATTGTGGCCTGAAGGCCAAAGAGACAACTTTGCTTAATCAAACAGTTTGAAGTAAATACTGTTCTAAAGTAAATTGAAGTATTTACAGTATTTGCCACAATAATGTAACTCTCCCAAAGTCAAAATGATCCTTGATGTTCGTCAATTGCTAAAATTTTAACATGCTAATATTCTGTTATTTCACATGTTGATTTTTAGTATGTTAGCATGCTAACATCAGTATGCTAGCTTTTCTGCTAATTTTGCGGGTTAAGACTTCGGATTCAGATATTCTGTTATTTCACGCATGCTAACTGTTAGTATGTAAGTGAGCTAACATTAGCATGCTATCGTTTAAGTTATTTTTGCAGGTATCTGTTGGTGAAGATATTTTTTTCTGGCGTACACATGCCACACTTCATTTGTCACCATCACAAATGCGAGTGAATTGGCATGCTAACATTAGCATGTTAGCTTGTCTGCTAATTTTGTGGCAACAGACTTCAGAGTCAAACGTTCTGTTATTTCACTTGTTAAATGTTAAATGTTATCATGCTAAAATTAGCATGTTAGCTTGTCTGATAATTTTGCGGGTATAAACTTTAGAGTCAATATTATTTCACGCATGCTTACTATTAGTATTTTAGCGTGTTAAAATTAGTATGCTTGTGGGATTAGACTTCAGAGTGAAATATTCTGTTATGTCAAGCATGTTAAATGTTAGTATCTTAGCGTGTTAAAATTAGCATGCTAGCTTGTCTGATAATATTATGGGATTAGATTTCAGAGTGAAATATTCTGTTATTTCACGCATGTTAAATGTTAGTATGGTAGCGTGTTAAAATTAGCATGCTAGCTTGTCTTCTAGTTTTGCGGGAATATACTTGAGAGTCAAATATTATGTTATTTCGCGCATGCTAACTATTAGTATGGTAGCGTGCTAACATTTAGCATGCTAACTTTTCTGCTAATTTTGTGGGTATAGATTTTCGAGTGAAATATTTTTTAGTCCACGCAAGCTAACTGTTAGTATGTTAGTTAGCTAACATTAGCATGCTAGCTTTTCTGCTAATTTTGTCGGGATAGACTTCAAAGTCAAATATTGTTATTTTACGCATGCTAACGGCTAGTATGTGTGCTTATATTAGCATGCTATCTTTTAAGCTAATTTTGCAGGTATTTGTAGTGAAGACATATTTTTTGCCATACACATCTCACACATCATTCGTCTCACCCACACACACACACACACACACACACACACACATGTACACACACACACACACACACACACACACACACACACACACACACACACACACACACACACATCTGTACTTTTAGAGTTCGACGTTCTTTTCGGACTTCGTCTTCCCTTCAGCGATTTCCTAACCGCGCAAAGACAAGCCCGCACAAAAGCGCCATCATGACGTCTTGCCGCTCGCGTCTCTCTGTGGGCCGTCCCTCTTTGTCTCATCCCGCCCGCCATCCTGGGCAATGATTGAGTCTCCCGAGGAACCACAATCTGCCGTTCGCGTTCCCAGACTTCTTTTGTGTGACACAAGAGATTCTTTGTCTGCCAAAGTTCCGCCTGAAGGGGGCGGGACTGAGAGGTCATCCTGGTGGGGCTCGATTATGTCTCAGGCTTCCCCTTTCAGAAGTGCATTATTGATGATTGATGGTTCAATCTACAACATAAAAACACACACAGAAAATATCTATATTTTCATTGTTATACTTCAATACCTCTCAGTATTTATTTAAAGTACACACTTGCACGTACAATATGACACAGTATTTATTCATACAAAACTAGCACATTTACATGAATGCATCATAAATACTTAATACAACTTATTTATGAAAGATTTACAACTTATACTTGACTCTTTACATATGTTTATGTTTTGTATATTTTTATATTTTTGTATATTTTGTGTATTCTATATACATATATTTTTAATAATTTTGTATAATGAATATTTTTATATCTGTTGTATATTTCTGTATATAGTATATTTTCATATGTTTTGTATATTTGTATGTTTATATTTGCATATTTTTGTATATTTTTTCTATATATTTTGTATATTTTTTTGTATATTTTGTATGTTGTATATATTTATATTTTTATATTTTTTGTATATTGCATATTTCTGTATTATTTTTGTATATTGTATATTTTTATATGTTTTGTATGTTTGTGTATGTTATATTTGTATATTTTTGGTATATTTTTGTATAGTGTATAGTTTTATATTTTTATATTGTTTTGTATGTTTGTAAATTGTATATTTTATATTTTTGGTATATATTTGTATAATGTATAACATTTTATTTTTATGTTGTTTTGTATATGTCTGTATATTGTATATTTATATATTTTTGTATATTGTTGTATTTTTTGTAAATTGTTGTATATTGTATATTTTTATATTTTTTGTATATGTTTGTATATTGTATATTTATATATTTTTATATATATTTTATGTTTTTTTATGTTGTGTATATATATTGTGTATATTGTATATTTTTATATTTTTGTATATAGTCTATTATTATATGCATTGTACATTTTTTGTACACAGTCTATTTTTATATTTTTTTATAATTTTGTTTTTGTACAGTTATATATTTTTGTATATTTTATATTTTTTGTATATGTTTGTATATCATATATTTTAAAATGTTTGTATATTGCATATATTTACATTTGTGTTTATCTTTGTATATTGTACATGTGCATATTTTTGTGCAGTGTATATTTTTATATGTTTTGTATATTTTTGTATATTCCATATTTTTGTATATTTTTGCATAATGTATATTTTTATTATCTACTTAAAAGTGCATAAAAAATGCACTATTAATAAATAAATAAAAATTTCCAGTTACATTAATTTATTTTGGAGCACACACCACAAACACTGTTTTCCATCAGAAGAAGTCATATGAAAGAAACGTAAATATTAGAATACATTCCAAAGAAACAAGGAAAAATATCAATATGTCAATGTTATTATTAAAACATGTATTATTATTATTATTATTATTATCAGTATTATTATTATTATTTTTATTATTATTATTATTATTATTATCAACGTGATAAAGATGACAACAGCATTAAAAAGATAATTTCTGTCTCCTGCTAGATTCGGTGGATTCATGTCCAAGCAGCTGTTTTGGGAACGGTGATTGTGTTTCTGGAACTTGTCACTGCTTCCTGGGGTTTAAAGGTCCAGACTGTGGGCGTGGTGAGTCTACTCCTCTTCATCATCACTATTACTATTATAATTTTTATTATTAGTAGTCATTGTCATTTTCTACTACTGTTGCCTTGCTAGCATGTTAGCAGCTCCCGCCTCCACCCACAGAGACAAAATGAATGGGAAATATAGAAACCTCTCCATATCCCATATTTCCCACTTGAATCCCCAAAAATTTAAACATTCCAGAAATTCCCAGAAATCTTGATTTTCCATGGCCCTATTTTCAATTCTTCCTGGAAAGTTTTCACAGTGCATAATTCTCAACCAATTGGAATCAGTCCACCTTCAAAACATTCTTCTTATTTAGGACAACATAAATGTATACTTTTTTCCCTACAATTCCCAGTTTTCCAGTAATTCCAAAATTCCAATCATCAATTCAAACTGTTGCGACTTCAACATTTTTCAACCCATTTGAAAAATTTCAACATCAACCCATTCATATCATCTATGACAATTGTGCTAGTCTCAATATTTTCAAAAATTCCGGGTTTTCTAAAAATCCCCAAATTTCCAGGAAATTCCTATTTAAATAAATGGATGTATTCATAATTCTACAATACCCAAAATTCTTAAAATGTTGTGCCACTTTTTACCCGATTCCGACCTTTCAGCAATCAACACCCACTACTCCTCCAATAAATCAAACAGAAAATGTGTGTTCCCTTTCCCAAATACCCGGAATTTTTAGACTTTCTGGGAATTTCCGCCCTATTGATAATGAATAGGCAATATACAAACCTCTCCATATCCCACGTTTCTCACCCGATTCCAACCATTGTAACATCCACACACTGCACTCACCCTGGAAAATTAAACCAAAATTATTTTTAAAAAATCCAGAAATTCCCGGAAATCTTGATTTTCCATTGCCCTATTTTCATTTCTTCCTAAAAAATGTTCACAGTCCATAATTCTCAACCAATTCTAATCATTTCACCTTCAAAACATTCCTTTTATTTGGGACAACAAATATTCCTATTTTTTCCGTACAATTCCCAGTTTTCCCGAAATTCCAGGAATTCCGAAATACCAATCTTCAATTCAAACTGTTACTACTTCAACATTTTTCAACCGATTCCAATACCCCAACTATAACACCAACCCATTCATATTAATATTCATTAATATTTCCAGAAATTCCCGGTTTTCTCGAAATACCCAAAATTTACGAAAAATTCCCATTCAAATGAATGCCTTAAATTTTCCAAATTTTGCGCCAATTTTTTTTTTTTATTACGACCTTTCAACCATCCACTCAGGCTAGTCTTTACATATATCCAACACAACACATGTTTTCACAGAATTTCCTGGAATTTCTCCCCTTATTTACAATGAAAGCCCTATATACAAAACCTCTCCATAGCCCACATTTCTCACCTTATTCCAACCGTTCCAACATCCACACACTCCACACACTCCACACACCTTGGACAATCAAACCATGAGTTCCAAAAATTTCCAGAAATTCCCAGAATTCTCGGTTTTCTAAAACCCTATCTACACTTCTTCCTAGAAAGTTTTCACAATCCACATTTTTCAACCAATTTCACCTTCGAACATTCCCCTTAGTTGGGACAACAAATGTTTCTATTTTCTCCATACAAATTGCCGGTTTTCCTAAAATTCCAGGAATTGAGAAATACCAATTATCAATTCAAACTGTTACTATGTCAACATTTTTCAACCAACTCTAAAATTCCAACAGTAACCCATTTATATCCTCTAGGAATGTGCTGGTATCAATATTTTCAAAAATTCCCGGTTTTCCCGAAATTCCCAACTTTCCAGGAAATTCTCTTTCAAATGAATAGGACGTGTTCATAGTTCTACAATGTCCTAAATTCTCAAATGTTTACGTCATTTTAAACCCGATTCCGACCTTTTAACCATCAACACACATACGTATGGATCACCAGTTAATGATGATATCGTTCCAACACATGAATACACGTAATAAAGATGTATGGATCACCAGTTATGAATGATATCACTCCAACACATTCATCCATGTAATAAAGATGCATGGATCCCCATTTATTAATGATATCACTCCTACAAATTAATGCACATAATAAAGACGCATTGATCACCAATTAATAATGGTATCACTCCAACACATTCATCCACGTAATAAAGATGTATGGATCACCAGTTATTAATGATATCACTCCAATACATTAATGCACGTAACAAAGATGTATGGATCACCAGTTAATAATGATATTACTCCAACACATTCATCCACGTAATAAAGATGTATGGATCCCCAGTTATTAATCATGTCACTCCAACACATTAGTGCATGTAATAAAGATGTATGGATCCCCAGTTTTAAATGATATCACTCCAACACATTCATTCACGTAATAAAGATGCATGGATCCCCAGTTATTAATGATATCGCTCCCACAAATTAATGCACGTAATAAAGAGGCATGGATCACAAATTAATAATGATAGCGCTTCAACAGATTCATCTACGTAATAAAGAAGTATAATTCCCCAGTTATTAATGATATCGCTCCCACACATGAATGCACGTAATAAAGATGCATGGATCACCAGTTAATAATGATATTACTCCAACACATTCATCCACGTAATAATGATGTATGGATCCCCAGTTATTAATGATGTCACTCCAACACATTAGTGCATGTAATAAAGATGTATGGATCCCCAGTTTTAAATGATATCACTCCAACACATTCATCCACGTAATAAAGATGCATGGATCCCCAGTTATTAATGATATCGCTCCCACAAATTAATGCACGTAATGAAGAGGCATGGATCACAAATTAATAATGATAGCGCTTCAACAGATTCATCTACGTAATAAAGAAGTATAATTCCCCAGTTATTAATGATATCGCTCCCACACATGAATGCACGTAATAAAGATGCATGGATCACCAGTTAATAATGATATCACTCCAACACATGCATCCACGTAATAAATATGTATGGATCACCAATTATTAATGATATCCCTACCACACATTAATGCACATAATAAAGATGTATGGATCCCCTGTTATTAATGATATCGCTCCCACACATTAATGCAAGTAATAAAGATTTATGAATCACCAGTTATTAATGACATCACTCTAACACATTCATCCACATAATAAATCTGTATGGATCCCCAGTTATTAATGATATCGCTCCCACACATTAATGCATGTAATAAAGATGAATGGATCAATTATAAATACTATCGCTGCCACACATTAATGCACGTAATAATGATGTGTGGATCACCAGTTAATAATGATATCACTCCAACACATTCATCCACATAATAAAGATGCATGGATCACCAGTTATTAAAGATATTGCTCCCACACATTAATGTCATAATAAAGATGAACTGATCACCAGTTGATAATGATATCACTCCAACACATTCATCCATGTAATAAAGATGTATGGATCCCCAGTTATTAATGATATCGCTCCCACACATTAATGCACGTAATAAAGATGTATGGATCATTAGTTCATAATGATATCACTCCAACACATTCATCCACGTGATAAAGATGTATGGATCCCCAGTTATTAATGATATCGCTCCCACACATTAATGCACGTAATAAAGATGTATGGATCATCAGTTATTAATGATATTGCTCCCACACATTAATGCACGTAATAAAGATGTATGGATCACTAGTTATTAATGATATCGCTCCCACTCATTGTCATAATAAAGATGAACTGATCACCAGTTAATAATGATATCACTCCAACACATTCATCCATGTAATAAAGATGTATGGATCCCCAGTTATTAATGATATCACTCCCACACATTAATGCACGTAATAAAGATGTATAGATCCGCAGTTATTAATGATATCGCTCCCACAAATTAATGCACGTAGTAAAGATGTCTGGATCACCAGTTATTAATGATATCACTCCCTCACATTAATACACATTAATCCTCTCCATATTCCACATTTTTCACCCAATTCCAAGCGTTCCAACATCCACACCCTCCACTCACCTTGGACAATCAAACATTTCACTTCCACTCACATGTATCAGCAGAGCGCGGCCATAGGGCACTCACCCGCATTTCCGACCAGAATGTCAAATTGTAGTTGCCATCTACTCGTCATCTGGTCATAAAGTCATCACTCACTTCTTTGACGCCCTCTCTCTCCCTGCAGCCGCCTGCCCGGTGCTGTGCAGTGGTAACGGTCAGTACCTGAAGGGTGGCTGCATGTGTCACAGCGGCTGGAAGGGCTCCGAGTGCCACGTGCCCACCAGCCAGTGTGTGGACGAGAGCTGCAGCGGGCGCGGCGCTTGCATCGTGGGCACCTGCATCTGCAACCCCGGCTACAAGGGCGACAACTGTGAGGAAGGTAGGAGACCGTTATTGGAGGAACACGGTAAAACTTGTTTCTCCATGATAAAGTTATTTTAAAGACAATGACAATGATGGATCTACTGAAGGTTTGCCTGTATTAAAACATGTGCAAACTTGATAGCACACACGAAGCAGATTTTAGTTAGCAGAATCAAGGAGTGCAATCCATTTAACACGTCTGTTTTCATGAATTTGCAAATTATTCATCAGAGCAATGGAAGTACAAATATTTAGCACACGCAGTGTGATTTATCTACTCCGAGTGCTGTTTAGCAGGTGTGAAAGGTATGTGCTAAGTGACACATTCACCACAATATTTGTCAACTGTTGATCTAAAGCGTTCTATTTTTCTTGGTTAAAAAAAAATATATATATCACGCTTCAACATCTCTAACATTGCAAATGAAAATATGTTTCTTAATTAGATTAGATTAGATTAGATTAGATAGTACTTTATTTAGTCCTTCAGGAGAGTTCCTTCAGAAAAATTTAAATTTTCAGCACAATCCCATTCAAGATCAGACAAACATTACAGGGAAACAGAACAGGATCGCTGACGGGTCTGCCGGCTTCTAGCGCCCCTTACAAAAAAGATGAGATACAGGTAAACAAGTTTGGGGGCAATGGGAGAAAAAAATAGAAGATTAAAATAAAATAAAAAAAACGGTCTAAGCCTGGGCCCTGGAGAAGGGGTCCAGACTGAGGCCAAGGGAAAAAACAACAACAACTCATAGCCATAGTACACATCCCTCTCACATGTGTGTAAGAGGGAAACATCAAACATCAAAGAAGACAAATGACATTAAAGACATTAAAGCAGCGGATGCAACCAGCCACTTCTATATACAGCTATAAATAAAAGGTAAAAGAAACATATACACTGTGGTGGCTTCTGCGGTGTTCCACGCCATCGTCCGCTGGGTGGAAGGAGCATGGCCAAAGACAGGAGTAGACCCAACAAAGCAACTAAGAGAACCAATTGTCTCACCCTGGATAAATAACATGAATATATAAACATATGTCAGCCAGTTTACAGACTGCATTACCCAGAAGGCTTAGCGCCGTAGACAGGAAGAGGAAGTCGGTGTGAGCTACAATAAATAGTTGCTACACGTTGTTGTCGTCTACACAAGAGACAAAGATGTGTTTTATTGGACAGTCGGCGTGCGCATACGAGTGCCGACTGGACAAAACGTGCAAGAAAGTGAGTTTTGTTTTTGTGTTTGGTTCTGCAAACTTTGTTGAGGGCACTGTCACGTCAAATTTCTTCCCTCCTACAAAAACCTTCCCCCCCATTTACTTCCGGGGTCATGATTAATACAGACGTTTTGTTTACACTATATTATAAAAATATAACGCTATATTATAAAAAATCAGACCTTTTGTTAATGCTATATTATAAAAAATAAAAAATAAAAATTTACAAACACAAGCTCTGGGATGACGCATTTACTTCCGGGGTCACGTTTCCTCACGTTTCCTCTTACGTCATCCCATACCTTGTGTTTGTAAATTGTTTTTTAAATTATTATTATTTTTTTATAATATAGTGTTAACAAAACATCTGTATTTTAATAATATCGCGTTATATTTTTATAATATAGCATTATATTTTTATAATATAACATTATATTTTTTATAATATAGCGTTAACAAAACGTCTGTATTAATCATGACCCTGGAAGTAAATGGGGGGGGGGGAAAGTTTTTGTAGGGGGAAGAAATTTGGCGTGACAGCACCAATAAGTGAGCCATCGGCGGCAACGTGAGGGGTGGAGCTGCACTCACAACAGTTAAAAATGTTAAAAATGTTTTTAAATTAAATTAAAACTGATTAAATAAAACGGCGGTGTTCGGAATCAAATGTTTGTGACGCTTTAAATTTGTAGGAGGTTATTGTTGTTATTGTTATTGTTGTGTTTGCTGTTGTTGTTTTTGTCTCTCTGTCTAATCAGAATCAGAATCAGAAAAGTTTTTATTGCCATTGTTGGAGAACAGGTTCACAAACTAGGAATATTACCTGGTGCAATCGTGCAACATAAAAGACAATTAAAACAAAATAGAATAACATGAGCTGTAATTGAGCTATCAGATCTTGGTATTGTTCACATGTCTGATGGCCGAGGGGAAAAACTGTTCAGGTGGCGGGAGGTGTGGGTCTGGATGGACCGTAGTCTCCTGCCTGAGGGAAGAGGGGAGAATATTTTGTGTCAAGGGTGAGAAGAGTCAGCTGTGATCTGACTCACACGCCTCCTGGTCCTGGAGGAGAACAGGTCCTGGTCCCTCTTATCCCTACAATTTTCCCCTCTGTCTTCCTTTTTTTCTCTTTCTATCCCTTCCTGCTCCGGCCCGGCTGCACCAAATGATGATATAAATACATTTGATAAAGTCAAATTCCAAATAAGGCAAAAAGAGACGTATCCTACACTTCTCTTATGTAAAGTAAATCTGAACAGCCGATATGGGCATCTACATCGACTACCGTATTTCCTTGAATAGCCGCCGGGGCGCTAATTGATTTAAAACCTCTTCTCAATCCTGCGCTTATTCAAAGCACGCGGTAAAAGTAAGCAGGCGCTAGTGATTTTAAAACCTCTTCTCACCCTTGCGCTTACCAATGGCAATCAGTTAGAAATTGAGTGTGATAAAGAAATAATAATAATTAAAAATTATTCTGCGTCCGCGGCCCAGTGATTGGGGATTACTGCTTTACACCATGGTGTCTGGGTGCCAGCAGGATGCATGCATTTAGCTGCTTCTTATACAAGATTGCAATGCATACTTGGTCAACAGCCATACCTTTTACACTGATGGTTGTGATGTAGGCAGGTTTAACACTCTTGCTTGTGTGCGCCACACTCTGTGAACCCACACCAAGCACATTTCTGGAGAGCATTGGGTCTGTGGCACATTATAAACGCAGCATAGGGATTACCCATAATGCTGTACATCCGTGACTTTTGGCTATATTATACACACGCTCCCAACCCCGCCCACCTCAACTGACGCAGGGGGGGTTTGTTGCTAGCGCGTGTACAGTTTAGCCAAGAGTCATGGATACATTGCATTCTGGGTAAGTGTTATGTTGCGTTTATAATGTGTTACAGAGCCAATGTTCTCCAGAATTGTGTTTGGTGTGCGTTCACAGAGTGTGGCGCATATTATTAAGAGTGTTAAAGTTTTTTTATATCACAACCATCAGTGTGATCTGTATGGCTGTTGAACAAGACCCCTGGTTTACACACAGTAGAAGTAAAAAAAAAACCAACTCTACCATTTAGAAATTGACGGCAAGGGAAGTGTCACTCGCGACGTTTCAAATTTGACCTGGCAGTAGGGGTGGGCAATATCGCAAATTTGGGTATCGATACCGATCCGATACCGGCCAGTATCCGGGTATTGATCATTTTGAAAAACAAATTTGTACTTTTGCCTTTATTAATTGATTTTGATAATAATACAACGCAGGATGTTTCAGACATCATATTCATGAATTAAACACCAATACAACTTTATTTTCAATAGATAATGCACGCTCAGGTCCCTCCCCGTTCAGTGTCACAGAGGACTGGGCTGTCCGTTCACTTGTAATGATCTGTTGATTGTGTTCACATTTATGTTATTTGCTCAGGCGACCCTTGTTCACAACCACTAAGACATCAGTGAGTCTTGTAATCCCTCCAAATGACACAGTCGCAGCTGAACTCAAATGCACTGAGAAAAGAACGAATCATTTCATTAAGTGATTCAGTTTGTTCACTCAAATGATTCGTTCGAACGAACAAATCGTTCGCGAACGACCCGTCACTAGGGAGGAGGGTAAAGTGGAGAGGAGCGGTGCACTCACTTTTTTTTTTTTTTAATCTGAGTGATTCGCTTAATTTGGTGAAGTATCGATACCATCACGCCGGTATCGATACGATACCGATACTCACCAAGTATCGATACTATCGATACTTTATATCGATACGCCCAGCCCTACCTGGCAGTTAAAGTAAGCATGCACTTATTAATTTGGGGAGCGAGATATGCCGGGCAGTAATTCAAGGCAGGCGCACATTAATTCAAGGCAGGCGCACATTTATATCGATACGCCCAGCCCTACCTGGCAGTTAAAGTAAGCATGCACTTATTAATTTGGGGAGCGAGATATGCCGGGCAGTAATTCAAGGCAGGCGCACATTACATGCCCGGCAGCTAATCAAGGAAATACGGTATATAATTTGCCTGAAAAGCTGGACAGGACAAAAAATTAATAAAAATGAAAAGTTTGTAGGAAAAAATAACACTGCTGGTACCTCCTGGTGCCACTCGGTACCTGCTGGTGACAAGTGAGAATTGATTGACGTGAAGGTGCTTTCATGCTTCCGTCGCCATAGCAACCGTGAGTGACAGGTGCTACACGGCGGCTAAGCAACAGCACTTCATTGTGCGCCAGCGGCGCCCGCCATCTGATGCTCGCCCGCGGGGAGCTGGCCATTGACCAGGGCGCACAAAGCCCCGGGCCGATAAGATGGAGGGCGCCATTGTGTTGACGGCTCCCGTTTTAAGATGAAGAATGGCGGCGGGCGGGTGACAAATGGGCTCGGTGACAACCCCGCGTTCTCCCGGAGTCAGCGGTTAGGCCTTTCGCTTTTTTACCTTCCTCGGCGGCGACCTTCAGGCGGCGTGATGAATGGCCAGGAGAGACCTTGCTGTCAGGTCACTGTGATCCCGCCGCCATCTGCTGAGAGGCCAGGGACCTGTTGCCATGGCGACCTATGCCACAATTATGTCGGCCATCTGCACGCCGCGTTCGGGATGGAACCGTTAAAAACAAACGGCGTCTCAACCCGAGCAGGAAGTGCAGCGGATTGCGGTGATTTACTAAGACTGTATGTACAATTGAACACAAGTACTATATATTGTGTACATAGTATACAACTGTGTGTACTAGTAGTGGGTGTGTTGCAGGTGATCTACTAAGACTGTATGTACAATTAAATACGAGTTCTAGATAGTGTGTACAAAGTATACAGCTATGTGTATTATTAGATGGTGGGTTGCAGGTGATCTACTCAGACTGTGTGAACAATTAAATACAAGTACTAAAAAGTGTGTACAAAGTATACAGGTAAGTGTACTATTAGTGGGTGTGTTGCAGGTGATGTATTCAGATAGTATGTACAATTAATACCAAGTACTATATAGTGTGTACAAAGTATACAGCTATGTGTGTTATTAGATGGGGTGTTGCTAGTGCTCTACTAAGACTGTTTATACAATTGAATACAAGTACTATATAGTGTGTACAAAGTATACAGCTATGTGTGCTATTAGTGGACGTGTTGCAGGTTATCTACTAAGACTGTGTGTACAATTGAATACAAGTACTAGATAGTGTGTACAAAGTAACTATTAGTGGGCATGTTGCAGATGATTTACTAAGAATGTGTGTACTATTGATAACAAGTACTACATAGTGTGTACAAAGTATAACAGAGTGTGTACTATTAGTGGGCTTGTTGCAGGTGATTTACTAAGTCTGTGTTTGCAATTGAATACAAGTACTATATAGTGTGTACAAAGTATAACACTGCGTGTACTATTAAAGGGTGTTATGCAGCCGAGTGTGAAGCGACCGGAATGAGAATCAGCACCTCCAAGTCCGAGTCCATGGTTCTCGCCCGGAAAAGGGTGGAGTGCCATCTCCGGGTTGGGGAGGAGACCCTGCCCCAAGTGGAGGAGTTCAAGTACCTAGGAGTCTTGTTCACAAGTGGGGGAAGAGTGGATCGTGAGATCGACAGGCGGATCGGTGCGGCGTCTTCAGTAATGCGGACGTTGTATCGATCCGTTGTGGTGAAGAGGGAGCTGAGCCGGAAGGCAAAGCTCTCAATTTACCGGTCGATCTACGTTCCCATCCTCACCTATGGTCATGAGCTTTGGGTCATGACCGAAAGGATAAGATCACGGGTACAAGCGGCCGAAATGAGTTTCCTCCGCCGGGTGGCGGGGCTCTCCCTTAGAGATAGGGTGAGAAGCTCTGCCATCCGGGAGGAGCTCAACGTAAAGCCGCTGCTCCTCCACATCGAGAGGAGCCAGATGAAGTGGTTCGGGCATCTGGTCAGGATGCCACCCGAACGCCTCCCTAGGGATGTGTTTAGGGCACGTCCAGCTGGTAGGAGGCCACGGGGAAGACCCAGGACACGTTGGGAAGACTATGTCTCCCGGCTGGCCTGGGAACGCCTCGGGATCCCGCGGGAAGAGCTAGACGAAGTGGCTGGAGATAGGGAAGTCTGGGCTTCCCTGCTTAGGCTGCTGCCCCCGCGACCCGACCTCGGATAAGCGGAAGATGATGGATGGATGGATATGCAGGTGATCTACTGAGACTGTGTGGACAATTGATTACAAGTACTATATAATGTGTACATTGTATACAACCATGTGTACTATTAGTGGGTGTCTTACAGGTGATTTACTAAGAATGTGTGTACAATAAATACAGTTTATACAAAGTAGAACAGTGTGTGTACTATTAATGGCCATTTTGCAGGTGATTTACTAAGACTGTGTGTACAATTGATAACAAGTCCATTATAGTGTGTACAAAGTATACAGCTATGTGTATTATTAGTTGGTGTGTTGCAGGTGATCTCCTAAGAATATATATACAATTGATAACAAGTACTAAACAGTGTGTACAAACTAGTATAAGATTGTGTGTACTATTAATGGGCGTGTTGTCTGTGATTTACTAAGACTGTGTACAATAATTACAAGTACTCTATAGTGTGTACAAAGTATATAACTATGTATACTATTAATGGGCGTGTTTCAGGTGATTTACTAAGACTGTGTGTACAATTGATAACAAGTCCATTATAGTGTGTACAAAGTATACAGCTATGTGTATTATTAGTTGGTGTGTTGCAGGTGATCTCCTAAGAATATATATACAATTGATAACAAGTACTAAACAGTGTGTACAAACTAGTATAAGATTGTGTGTACTATTAATGGGCGTGTTGTCTGTGATTTACTAAGACTGTGTACAATAATTACAAGTACTCTATAGTGTGTACAAAGTATATAACTATGTATACTATTAATGGGCGTGTTTCAGGTGATTTACTAAGACTGTGTGTACAATTGATAACAAGTCCATTATAGTGTGTACAAAGTATACAGCTATGTGTATTATTAGTTGGTGTGTTGCAGGTGATCTCCTAAGAATATATATACAATTGATAACAAGTACTAAACAGTGTGTACAAACTAGTATAAGATTGTGTGTACTATTAATGGGCGTGTTGTCTGTGATTTACTAAGACTGTGTACAATAATTACAAGTACTCTATAGTGTGTACAAAGTATATAACTATGTATACTATTAATGGGCGTGTTTCAGGTGATTTACTAAGACTGTGTGTACAATTGATAACAAGTCCATTATAGTGTGTACAAAGTATACAGCTATGTGTATTATTAGTTGGTGTGTTGCAGGTGATCTCCTAAGAATATATATACAATTGATAACAAGTACTAAACAGTGTGTACAAACTAGTATAAGATTGTGTGTACTATTAATGGGCGTGTTGTCTGTGATTTACTAAGACTGTGTACAATAATTACAAGTACTCTATAGTGTGTACAAAGTATATAACTATGTATACTATTAATGGGCGTGTTTCAGGTGATTTACTAAGACTGTGTGTACAATTGATAACAAGTCCATTATAGTGTGTACAAAGTATACAGCTATGTGTATTATTAGTTGGTGTGTTGCAGGTGATCTCCTAAGAATATATATACAATTGATAACAAGTACTAAACAGTGTGTACAAACTAGTATAAGATTGTGTGTACTATTAATGGGCGTGTTGTCTGTGATTTACTAAGACTGTGTACAATAATTACAAGTACTCTATAGTGTGTACAAAGTATATAACTATGTATACTATTAATGGGCGTGTTTCAGGTGATTTACTAAGACTGTGTGTACAATTGATAACAAGTCCATTATAGTGTGTACAAAGTATACAGCTATGTGTATTATTAGTTGGTGTGTTGCAGGTGATCTCCTAAGAATATATATACAATTGATAACAAGTACTAAACAGTGTGTACAAACTAGTATAAGATTGTGTGTACTATTAATGGGCGTGTTGTCTGTGATTTACTAAGACTGTGTACAATAATTACAAGTACTCTATAGTGTGTACAAAGTATATAACTATGTATACTATTAATGGGCGTGTTTCAGGTGATTTACTAAGACTGTGTGTACAATTGATAACAAGTCCATTATAGTGTGTACAAAGTATACAGCTATGTGTATTATTAGTTGGTGTGTTGCAGGTGATCTCCTAAAAATATATATACAGTTGATAACAAGTACTAAACAGTGTGTACAAAGTATAAGATTGTGTGTACTATTAATGGGCGTGTTGTCTGTAATTTACTAAGACTATGTGTACAATAATTAACAAGTACTCTATAGTGCAGGGGTCACCAACCTTTTTAAAACCATTAATGCGAAGGGCTACCAACCAGTTTGATACATACTTAAATAAATTGCTAGAAATAGCCAGTTTGCTCAATTTACCTTTTTTTTTTTTTTTTACCTTTAATAAATAAATGTATATATATATGAAAAAAAATGGGTATTTCTGTCTGTCATTCCTTCGTACATTTTTTTTCCTTTTATGGAAGGTTTTTTGTAGAGAATAAATGATGAAAAAAACACTTAATTGAACGGTTTAAAAGAGGAGAAAACAGGGGGAAAAATGAAAATTAAATTTTAAAACATAGTTTATCTTTAATTTCGACTCTTTAAAACTCAAAATTCAACCGAAAAATATGAAGAGAAAAACTAGCTAATTCGAATCTTTTTGAAAAAATAAAAAAAATAATTTATGTAACATCATTAGTAATTTTTCCTGATTAAGATTAATTTTAGAATTTTGATGACATGTTTTAAATAAGTTAAAATCCAATCTGCACTTTTTTAGAATATATAACAAATTGGACCAAGCTATATTTCTAACAAAGACAAATCATTATTTCTTTTAGATACTCCAGAACAAATTTTTTTTAAGAAATTCAAAAGACTTTGAAATAACATTTATTTTTGATTCCACGGATTTTCTAGATTTGCCAGAATATTTATTTTAAATTTTAATCACAATTAATTTGAAGAATTATTTCACAAATATTCTTCGTCGAAAAAACAGAAGCTGAAATTAAGAACTAAATTACAATGTATTTAGTATTCTTTACAATAAAAAAAAAAAATACTTGAACATTGATTTAAATCATCAGGAAAGAAGAGGAAGGAATCTGAAAGGTAAAAAGTTATATGTATTTAAAAATCCATCCATCCATCCATTTTCTACCGCTTATTCCATTTTGGGGTCGCGGGGGGCGCTGGCGCCTATCTCAGCTACAATCAGGCGAAAGGCCGTGTACACCCTGGACAAGGTGCCATCTCATCGCAGGGCCATCATTTTTAAGGTTG
The DNA here is from genome assembly GCF_033978795.1 of Nerophis ophidion. NCBI lineage: Eukaryota > Metazoa > Chordata > Actinopteri > Syngnathiformes > Syngnathidae > Nerophis > Nerophis ophidion. The sequence continues at coordinate 31,562,511 of NC_084628.1, read as the reverse complement.
TATTTTTTCTCTAAAATTGTCTTTCTGAAAGTTATAAGAAGCAAAGTAAAAACCTAAATGAATTTACTTAAACAAGTGAAGACCAAGTCTTTAAAATATTTTCTTGGATTTTAAAATTCTATTTTGAGTTTTGTCTCTCTTAGAATTAAAAATGTCGAACAAAGCGAGAGCAGCTTGCTAGTAAATAAATACAATTTAAAAAATAGAGGCAGCTCACTGGTAAGTGCTGCTATTTGAGCTATGTTTAGAACAGGCGACCTGGTGCCCGCGGGCACCGCGTTGGTGACCCCTGCTATAGTGTGTACAAAGTATATAACTATGTATACTATTAATGGGCGTGTTTCAGGTGATTTACTAAGACTGTGTATACAATTGATAGCAAGTCCATTATAGTGTGTACAAAGTATACAGCTATGTGTATTATTAGTTGGTGTATTGCAGGTGATCTCCTAAGAATGTATATACAATTGATAACAAGTACTAAACAGTGTGTACAAAGTATAAGATTGTGTGTACTATTAATGGGCGTGTTGTCTGTGATTTACTAAGACTGTGTAAAATAGATAAAAAGTACTCTATAGTGTGTACAAAGTATACAACTATGTGTACTATTAATGGGCGTGTTTCAGGTGATTTACTAAGACTGTGTGTACAATTGATAACGACTGCAAAAGTGTTGCTCGTGTTTAAATGACAAAGTTGCATGTCTACCTGTTGTTACCATGGAGACAGTCATGTGTGCCTGCTGTTACCATGGAGACACTCATTTACTGCACATCCACGACTTAAAGCTCCTTACTGTGTAGTTTTGAGAAGTTGTGGAACATGCATCAGACAAACATAATCATCTTGTCTGGTCTATTAGACGTCCTCCAGCACAGATGTGACTTTTTAACACGACACATGGTGCACTGGAACCATGCAGATGCTAGAGAAGGAGATCAATTACTAATCAAACTGACAGCACACACCAAAATGTATCAATTGAGTTTGTGTTGATGTCTGCTTCTTGAGTAATCCAGCTGCTATAATTTATGCACTTTATAGCCTATAAAGTGTAATTGCTGGATAGACATCTTGATTTCCGACATTACAAATATGTAATCAGTCGCCTGGCTCTTTCTCACTATCATTTGTTCTTAGCTGTGCCAGTTTCCACATCCCTTCCAAACCTACTAATTACAGCCGTATAAGCATTTAGGTTTTATTAATCGTGCTGCGAGTGCTAAATGATTATATTTGCATCCGCTTCTCCCGTTATGTGTGACGTAGCACTAAGCATCTTTTCTGCGTATTCATGACGACAATGAACTGTTTTAGTCTTTTAGGAGACTAAATCCTCCGTTCACGAGTTCAGTCAATTTGTCTGCTATCAAGTTTGCTTTAAAACACGAACACCTTGAGTAGATCCGACCCCATGAGAAGTTCTGATCCACGCTGATCGTGTCTTCCAGTGGACTGCCTGGACCCCACCTGCTCGGGCCGAGGCGTGTGCGTCCAGGGCGAGTGTCACTGCTTTGTGGGCTGGGGAGGCTCTGGCTGCGAGAGTCCCAGGGCCTCCTGCACCGACCAGTGCTCCGGACACGGCACCTTCCTGGCCGACGCCAGCACCTGCAGCTGTGACGCCAACTGGACCGGACGCGACTGCTCCGCAGGTGAGGGAACGACTGGAAGTGAGACCATACTTATGTACACATGGTTATGTATATGATTGTGTGCAGTATGACTGAGACAATATTTATGTTAATGTGATTATGTATGACTGATGCAATACTTATGTAAACATGATTATGTACAGTATGACTGAGACAATACTTATGTAAACATGTATATGTACATGATTATGTACAGTATGATTGAGACAATGCCTATGTACACATTATTATGTACAGTATGACTGATACAATACTTAGGTAAACATGATTATGTACAGTATGACTGATACAATATTTATGTAAACATGATTATGTACAGTATGACTGATACAATACTTAGGTAAACATGATTATGTACAGTATGACTGATACAATATTTATGTAAACATGATTATGTGCAGTATGACTGATACAATACCTGTGTACACATGATTATGTACAGTATGACTGCGACAATACTTATGTAAACATGTATATGTACATGATTATGTACAGTATGAGTGAGACAATACTTATGTAAACATGAATATGTGCAGTACGATTGAGACAATACTTATGTACACATGAATATGTACATGAGTATGTACAGTATGACTGATACAATACTTATGTAAACATGATTATGTACAGTATTACTGAGACAATACCTATGTACACATGATTATGTACAGTATGACTGATACAATACTTATGTAAACATAATTATGTACAGTATGACTGATACAATACTTATGTAAACATAGTTATTTACAGTATGACTGTGACAATACTTATGTAAACATGTATATGTACATGATTATGTGCAGTATGACTGAGACAATACTTATGTAAACATGAATATGTACAGTATGATTGAGACAATACTTATGTACACAAGATTATGTACATGGGTATGTACAGTATGACTGAGACAATGCCTATGTACACATGATTATGTACTGTATGACTGATACAATACTTATGTAAACATGATTCTGTACATTACGACTGATACAATACTTATGTAAACATAATTATGTACAGTATGACTGATACAATACTTATGTAAACATGATTACGTACAGTATGACTGAGACAATACTTAAACGTAAACGTAAACATGATTAAGAAAGTCAGGTGTGTTCCACTTGTCGTACGCTCGTTGTTGACGCTGCAGTGTGCTCCTCGCCGTTGTTACAACATAAATTGTGTCGCTGCAGTGATGTGCTATATACTTGGAATGTATCAAAGACTCCAAAAAACATCTCAAACCTTATATTGTAGTTTTATTTAAAAAAAAAAAGTGGTACTTAAAGGGAAACTGCGCTTATTTTTTTAGAATTTTGTCTATCATTCACAATTTTTATGTAAAACAAGAACTCCTATGGTGGGTTTAAGCATTCTAAATTATAAAAAAATGTTAGCAAAAGTCAGCCAACGATGAAACTAATGGGAGTCCATATATTCCGCCTATAAAGCGCTCTAAAAAAACCTCCATCAAGGTTTTATATACATAGTGTAAGAATAATAATCTATCCATCCATCCATTTTCTACCGCTTGTTCCCTTTGGGGTTCGCGGGGGGCGCTGATGCCTATCTCAGCTACAATCGGGCGGAAGGCTGGGTACACCCTGTACAAGTCGCCACCTCATCGCAGGACCAACACAGATAGACAGACAACATTCACAATCACATTCACACACTAGGGCCAATTTAGTGTTACCAATCAACCTATCCCCAGGTGCATGTCTTTGGAAGTGGGAGGAAGCCGGAGTACCCGGAGGGAACCCACGCATTCACGGGGAGGACATGCAAACTACACACAGAAAGATCCCGAGCCCGGGATTGAACCCTGACTACTCAGGACATTCATGCGTATTGTGAGGCAGATGCATTAACCCCTCTGCCACCGTGAAGCCCAAGTATAATAATAATAATAATAATAATAATTAATTTGATTTGTAACGCACTTTACTTAAGCGTTACAAATCAAATTAATTATTATTATTATTATTATTATACTTGGGCTTCACGGTGGCAGAGGGGTTAATGCATCTGCCTCACAATACGCATGAATGTCCTGAGTAGTCAGGGTTCAATCCCGGGCTCAGGATCTTTCTGTGTGTAGTTTGCATGTCCTCCCCGTGAATGCGTGGGTTCCCTCCGGGTACTCCGGCTTCCTCCCACTTTCAAAGACATGCACCTGGGGATAGGTTGATTGGTAACACTAAATTGGCTTTGCATCCATGACTCGTCCTGACTATATTATACACCCCGCTAGCACCAAACCCCGCCCACCTCTCCGCCCCCTCCGTGCGTCGTTTGGGGGCGCAGGGGTGTATAATATAGTCAGGAACAGTCATGGATGCAAAGGATTCTGGGTATTTGTTCTGTCGCGTTTATGTTGTGTTACTGTGAGGATGTTCTCCTGAAATGTGTTTGTCATTCTTGTTTGGTGTGGGTTCACAGTGTGGTGCATATTAGTAAGAGTGTTAAAGTTGTTTATATCACAACCTTCAGTGTAAACTGTATCACCCAGTATGCCTTGCAGTTGTGTACGTCTACCTACGGAAGCCACATACAACATTTTGCTGGACTGCCAAGCAGTTTGTACATGTAGAAGGCGTTTAAGACAATGACTTTATAGCACGCCCTTATTATTGTTGTCTGGATGACCACCAGCAGATATTTGCGAGAATGGTTGCGGCTCCCATTGTCTTCTTTTTTTTGTGAAACGGATCAAAATGGCTCTTTGAGTGGTAAAGTTTGCCGACCCCTGCACTAGATAAACACTAGATAAAACTGAAACAAGGATAAAGATAGAAATAAAAGCATGAAAGCACTGAATAAAACAGATAGGCAAGCAGTGTATTTAAAAACAAGAAGGCAGAGAAATTAGATAAAAGCTGTGCTAAAAAGGTAGGTTTTTAGTCCCTTTTTAAAACTGTCGAAGTAAGGACTGTTCGGCATCGTGGTGCCGGGTTCGATTCCTTCGAGGATGCGTCAAACGTGAACTCAACAAAGGTAAGATCTTAAAAGATTTATTTAACAAAAAGGGAGCTCTGAACAGAAATACTGGAGCTAATAAAAGGCAAACCAAAAACGCTAGTATGAAAACTAGGAAGTACGAAATGACAAACTAAAATGGCACGTTGGCACAAAAAGAACAAACAAATCATCAGTATTTAAACTGGAAAAACACAAAGGCTTAGCGTGAGAAGCTAGTGAGAATATAAATACTTGCGTGAAAGCAAACGATCAAAAATCCAGACATACAGTTAAGTGAGAGCAAACTCAACAAAGAGGATGGCTTAAATAGGAGGGTGATTAGACAAAACAGGTGTGTGTGGACCGGGAGTAGCAGGTGGACTGATGAGTTACCATGGTGACAGGCTAAACAGGAAATAAACAGTCACTTGACGGAGAGTGATACAAGAATGGAAAAATAACAAATAATATGTGTAGATCCGAGCAGCGGATCGCAACAGTCGACAGACTGTGGTGCTCTAAGATGATTGGGGAGAGCGTTCCAGGGTTCTGGTGCGGTCGAGCAGAAAGCCCGGCGGCCCATTGTAAGTTTGTCCTGATGGGTTTGAGGAGGCTAGTGTTTGAGGAGCAGAGGTTGCGGGTAGGAGGTTGAGGGGAAACTAGGTCCTTGAGGTAGGAGGGCGTTGCCGTAGATGCATTGATGAGTTAGCAGGTTAATCTTGAATTGCAATACGGAGCCAGTGGAGTGATTTGAGGATGGTTGTGAAATTATCACACTTGCACACTCTCGTCAGGATCCTCGTTCTGCTGTTTTGGATGTACTAGAGCTTTTTGATGCTCTTTTTGGGGACCCTGACGAGAAGTGCGTTGCAGTAATCAAGTGCAGTATATATCAATCAATCAATCAATCAATGTTTACTTATATAGCCCTAAATCACTAGTGTCTCAAAGGGCTGCACAAACCACTACGACATCCTCGGTAGGCCCACATAAGGGCAAGGAAAACTCACACCCAGTGGGACATCGGTGACAATAATGACCCAGTGGGACGTCGGTGACAATGATGACTATGAGAACCTTGGAGAGGAGGAAAGCAATGGATGTCGAGCGGGTCTAACATAATACTGTGAAAGTTCAATCCATAATGGATCCAACACAGTCGCGAGAGTCCAGTCCAAAGCGGATCCAACACAGCAGCGAGAGTCCCGTTCACAGCGGAGCCAGCAGGAAACCATCCCAAGCGGAGGCGGATCAGCAGCGCAGAGATGTCCCCAGCCGATACACAGGCAAGCAGTACATGGCCACCGGATCGGACCGGACCCCCTCCACACGGGAGAGTGGGACATAGGAGAAAAAGAGAAGAAACGGCAGATCAACTGGTCTAAAAAGGGACTCTATTTAAAGGCTAGAGTATACAAATAAGTTTTAAGTATGTAGTATCTAGTAACATTCCTAATAACAGGTAATATTTACATATTTTATATACACACTAAGTATAAATGTAGTTTCTTGTAACATTCATAATAACATGTAATATTTACATATTTTATATACACACTGTGTAGTATCCAGTAACATTCATAATAACATGTAATATTTACATATTGTATACACACTAAGTATATATAGTATGTAGTATCTAGTAACATTCATAATAACGTTTAGTATTTACTTATTTGGATCATTTTAAGTGTATTCATTTCACAGACGCATCACAACTTTCACTTTCCCTTCATCAACAAGTAGACTACTAATCATGGCAGACTTGTTGAGGGACAACATACACTACTTTGGGACTAATGATGAACCTGAAACTTCTATGTTTGAGCCTGATTATAAGGAGGATGAGCTACAAGAGGGATGTTCAAACTACCAAGTGCGTCCTACCGGCGTCTCCAATTTGGCCCGTGAGACGTTACGAGCTGAGTAAAGGAAAAACTTCTGCAGAGCAAAAGAAACTAATTTTCAACATCTGACAAACTTGATGCTGCAATTTTGTCTCCGTCTTGAGGAAAAATTGGGTAATGAATTGTGATCTGAAACAAACAATTCACTTATATGACCCTATCCAAACAACCTCTTCTAGTCATGGCGCAAAAAAAAAAAATTAATCCAATACAAATGTCAACACACTTAACACAACCTGCTCACTAAACTTTGTGGATATTATTTCTTTTTAAAAACATCCAATCAAAATGACATCCATTACAAAGCATTATGGGAAAAATGCAAAACACTATCCACACTGATCCATGTTTGGCACATTTTGGCTGCTTGATATTTCTGATTGATCCCAAAAACTTTAAGAAGGTCGTCACAAAAGTAAACAAAGTAGGAGTCAAACTTTCGCATACTCTTAATATACAATTATATCAGATCTACACGTTTTATAAGCCGTGTGCTAAACAGATGCAACTTTAGTCAAACACTAAGCATCATGTAGCAGTATTGCTAAGTTCAAAAAAATATATACAAACATAATAAAACAATCACTTACCATACGATGTCTGCTCTCGCTGAGCTAAAAAAGACTGATGGGATGGTTGTATCTTTCCGTTGACATCAACACTTCATCAACCTCCTCGCAAAAGGTTAAACTAATTTGTTATTTTGGGTCTTTTTGGCCATCTCCGGGTCTAAGTTGGATGACAAAGTTTACCAAATTGTGGGTTTATGTCTCCAACCTTCTACTATCCAGGTGAGAGACATAATTTATCATCGAGAATTAACGTTCACCCGCTCAGAGGCCATGCAGCAGCTCAATATGTCAATATAGCAGCTAGTTAGCTCTCTAAAAGAAGATCCTCTGTGTTAGCGTTTATAATAACACTAATACTTGTTATTATTCAGGTCACGACATGTAAATGGAGTACTGTTGGTGTTTTTGAATGTTTTTTGGAAGGTTTTATGGGTGCGATAGTGTACTCCTATTAGCTGCATTGTGAGCCACCTCTTACTTGCCATATTTTATGAGTTATAATGCATAAAAAAACTAACATGTGTTCCAGTCTTAAAAGAATTCATGAAAAATTCAAATATCTGTCATTGCTAACCAAGAAAACGTGCAATTAGCTGGCACTTCTGAATGTTCGTGCAGATCGTCCATCTTTATTTGTGACAGTAAATCGTTTTGGCTGCTTATTTATCAAAATAATAATACTTTTTTTTTTTTAAAGCAGAGTGTTGCTGGTGCTAATTGGTGGCGTGGCAGGAGAAGTGTGAACAATCATGACAAAAGGGAGTTTGTGACAGACGTTTTAATACCTGGGCTGTGTGGCAGCTCATATTAATTTTTCTCCTCTTCTGTCAAATCCCAGTCTTGATGCAATGCATGCTGGGTAATTGCTAGCTTGCTTCAAAGAGGTGTCAGAAGACCAGCATGCTTTCTGAGAATAGAAAGGACATTTTTAGTCTAAAGTAAGATGAACTAGGAGTTCACTAAGTATGTACTGTGACTGTATGCAAGACTTTGACAGTACTTGTACTCTTAATCCCCATGTTTTGTTTGGAAACATTTCCCAAATCAATCAAACACTGTCCTGATATTGTGCCAAGGAGAAGTCAGAGCTTGAAAACTTTCTTCCGTCCTCAATTTCTCCTGTTCGGGAACGCTTGGCCTTCCGATACAAGCAGTCCTGCAGTGTGTTTCCTTGTGTGTGATATCATATGCGATACAAGCAGTCCTGCAGTGTGTTTACTTCTGTGTAACATCATGTGCGATACAAGCAGTCCTGCAGTGTATTTACTTGTGTGTGATATTATGTGTCACACAAGCAGTGTGTTTCCTTTTGATGATATCATGTGCGATACAAGCAGTCCTCCAGTGTGTTTACTTGTGTGAGATATCATGTGTGATACAAGCAGTCCTGCAGAGTGTTTACTTGTGTGCGGTATCATGTACGATACAAGCATTCCTTCAGAGTGTTTACTTCTGTGTTATATCATTAGCGATACAAGCAGTCCTGCAGTGTATTTACTTGTATGTGATATTATGTGTCACACAAGCAGTGTGTTTCCTTTTAATGATATCATGTGCGATACAAGCAGTCCTCCAGTGTGTTTACTTGTGTGTGAGATCATGTGTGATACAAGCAGTCCTGCAGAGTGTTTACTTGTGTGTGATATCATGTGCGATACAAGCAGTCCTCAGGTGTGTTTACTTGTGTGTGATATCATGTGTGATACAAGCAGTCCTGCAGAGTGTTTACTCGTATGTGATATCATATGCGATACAAGCAGTCCTGCAGAGTGTTTACTTCTGTGTGATATCATTAGCAATACAAGCAGGCCTGCAGTGTATTTACTTGTGTGTGATATTATGTGTCACACAAGCAGTGAGTTTCCTTTTGATGATATCATGTGCGATACAAGCAGCCCTCCAGTGTGTTAACATGTGTGTGTGATATCATGTGTGATACAAGCAGTCTTGCAGTGTTTACTTGTGTGCGGTATCATGTGCGATACAAGCAGTCCTGCAGTGTGTTTACTTCTGTGTAACATCATGTGCGATACAAGCAGTCTTGCAGTGTATTTACTTGTTTGTGATATTATGTGTCACACAAGCAGTGTCTTTCCTTGTGTATGATATCATGTGCGATATGAGCAGTCCTCCAGTGTGTTTACTTGTGTGTGATATTTTGTGTAACACAAGCAGTGTGTTACTTGTGTATGATATGTGCGATACAAGCAGTCCTGCAGTGTTTATTACTTGTGTGTGATATCATGTGTGACACAAGCAGTGTGTTTACTTGTGTATAATATCATGTGCGATACAAGCAGTCCTCCAGTGTGTTTTCTTGCGTGTGATGTCATGTGTGACGCAAGCAGCGTGTTTTCTTGTGTGTGTTATAATGTGCGATACAAGCAGAGTGTTTGCTTGTGTGTGATATCATATGCGATACGATATGATATCAGTAGTGTGTTTTCTTTTTTTTTTTATATCATCTGCGATACAAGCAGTCCTACAGAGTTTTTACTTGGGTGTGATATCGTGTGCGAAACAAGCAGAGTGTTTACTTGTACAACGTTGGACAGACAGTATACATCTAAATGTCCTCTAATACAGTGGTCCCCAACCTTTTTGTAGCTGCAGACCGGTCAACGCTTGATAATTTGGGGAGGGGGATTCTTTTTTTTTTGGCATGAAAAAGGGAGGTTTTTTGGGTTGGTGCACTAATTGTAAGTGTATCTTGTGTTTTTTTATATTGATTTAATTAAAAATAATAATAATAAATAAATAATTAAAACATTTAAAACAAATTTTTTAAATTAAAAATTATAAAAAATTATTCTGCGGCCCAGGGAGCACTGCTCTAACAAGCAAACATTTTTATTTTATTTTAGTTATTCACAAAAGTCAAACATGGTAGGCTGAAGGGTACTTGCAACGGTAATACGATAGACCTAGTGCTTGTCAGGGGTATCACCGGTTCCAAAATTAGGATACTCCCGTATACAAAAGTATTGTTTGATCATTACCTTATAAAATTCGAGGTACAGACTAATAATAATAATAACTGCTATAGCAGCCGCAACATTAATACAGCCACAACGACAACTCTTGCTGACCTACTGCCCTCGGTAATGGCACCATTCCCAAAATATGTGAGCTCTATTGATAACCTCATTAATAACTTTAACGACGCCCTGCGCGAAACCATTGATAACATAGCACCGCTAAAGTTAAAAAAGGCTCCAAAAAAGCGTACCCCGTGGTTTACAGAAGAAACTAGAGCTCAGAAATTATTATGTAGAAAGCTGGAACGCAAATGGCGCACGACTAAACTTGAGGTGCACCATCAAGCATGGAGTGATAGTTTAATAACTTATAAACGCATGCTTACCTTAGCTAAAGCTAAATATTACTCAAATCTCATCCACCGTAATAAAAACGATTCTAAATTTTTGTTTAGTACGGTAGCATCGCTAACCCAACAAGGGACCCCTTCCAGTAGCTCCACCCACTCGGCTGATGACTTTATGCAATTATTTGATAAGAAAATTGAAGTCATTAGAAAGGAGATTAAAGACAATGCGTCCCAGCTACAACTGGGTTCTATTAACACAGATACGATTGTATATACGGCGGATACTGCCCTCTAAAATAGTTTCTCTCATTTTGAGGAAATAACATTAGAGGAATTGTTAAAACGTGTAAATGGAATGAAACAAACAATATGTTTACCTGACCCTCTTCCTGGGAAACTTATCAAGGAGCTCTTTGTATTATTAGGTCCATCAGTGCTAAATATTATAAACTTATCACTTTCCTCGGGCGCTGTTCCCCTAGCATTTAAAAAAAGCGGTTATTCATCCTCTCCTTAAAAGACCTGACCTCGATCCTGACCTCATGGTAAACTACCGACCGGTTTCTCACCTTCCCTTTATTTCGAAAATCCTCGAAAAAAAATTTGCGGAGCAGTTAAATGAAAACTTAGCGTCTAACAATCTATGTGAAACCTTTCAATCCGGTTTCAGGGCAAATCACTCTACGGAGACAGCCCTCGCAAAAATTACTAATGATCTATTGCTAACGATGGATTCTGATGCGTCATCTATGTTGCTGCTCCTCGATCTTAGCGCTGCTTTCGATACCGTCGATCATAATATTTTATTAGAACGTATCAAAACACGAATTGGTATGTCAGACTTAGCCCTGTCTTGGTTTAACTCTTATCTCACTGATAGGATGCAGTGCGTCTCCCATAACAATGTTACCTCGGACTATGTTAAGGTAACGTGTGGAGTTCCCCAGGGTTCGGTCCTTGGCCCTGCACTCTTCAGCATCTACATGCTGCCGCTAGGTGAGATAATACGCAAATACGGTGTTAGCTTTCACTGTTATGCTGATGACACCCAACTCTACATGCCCCTAAAGCTGACCAACACGCCGGATTGTAGTCAGCTGGAGGCGTGTCTTAATGAAATTAAACAATGGATGTCCGCTAACTTTTTGCAACTCAACGCCAAAAAAAACGGAAATGCTGATTATCGGTCCTGCTAGACACCGACCTCTATTTAAAAATACAACTCTAACATTTGACAACCAAACAATTAAACAAGGCGACACGGTAAAGAATCTGGGTATTATCTTCGAGCCAACTCTCTCCTTTGAGTCACACATTAAAAGCGTTACTAAAACGGCCTTCTTTCATCTCCGTAATATCGCTAAAATTCGCTCCATTTTGTCCACTAAAGACGCTGAGATCATTATCCATGCGTTTGTTACGTCTCGCCTCGATTACTGTAACGTATTATTTTCGGGTCTCCCCATGTCTAGCATTAAAAGAGTACAGTTGGTACAAAATGCGGCTGCTAGACTTTTGACAAGAACAAGAAAGTTTGATCACATTACGCCTGTACTGGCTCACCTGCACTGGCTTCCTGTGCACTTAAGATGTGACTTTAAGGTTTTACTACTTACGTATAAAATACTACACGGTCTAGCTCCATCCTATCTTGCCGATTGTATTGTACCATATGTCCCGGCAAGAAATCTGCGTTCAAAGGACTCCGGCTTATTAGTGATTCCCAAAGCCCAAAAAAAGTCCGCGGGCTATAGAGCGTTTTCATTTCGGGCTCCAGTACTCTGGAATGCCCTCCCGGTAACAGTTCGAGATGCCACCTCAGTAGAAGCATTTAAGTCTCACCTTAAAACTCATTTGTATACTCTAGCCTTTAAATAGACTCCCTTTTTAGACCAGTTGATCTGCCGTTTGTTTTCTTTTTCTCCCACTCTCCCTTGTGGAGGGGGTCCGGTCCGATCCGGTGGCCATGTACTGCTTGCCTGTGTATCGGCTGGGGACATCTCTGCGCTGCTGATCCACCTCCGCTTGGGATGGTTTCCGGCTGGCTCTGCTGTGAACAGGACTCTCGCTGCTGTGTTGGGTAGTGTTGGATCCGCTTTGGACTGGACTCTCGCGACTGTGTTGGATCCAATATGGATTTAACTTTCACAGTATCATGTTAGACCCACTCGACATCCATTGCTTTCATCCTCTCCAAGGTTCTCATAGTCATCATTGTCACCGACGTCCCACCGACGTGTGAGTTTTCCTTGCCCTTATGTGGGCCTACCGAGGATGTGGTAGTGGTTTGTGTTGTGGTTTGTGCAGCCCTTTGAGACACTAGTGATTTAGGGCTATATAAGTAAACATTGATTGATTGATTGATACTTGCAGTTACACAGCAGTTAAAGGCCTACTGAAATGAGATGTTCTTATTTAAACGGGGATAGCAGGTCCATTCTGTGTGTCATACTTGATCATTTTGCGATATTGCCATAGTTTTGCTGAAAGGATTTAGTAGAGAACATCCACGATAAAGTTTGCAACTTTCGGTGCTAAGAGAAAAGCCCTGCCTCTCCCGGAAGTTGCAGAAGATGACGTCACATGTTTGATGGCTCCAACAAAAAGTGCTATCGGACCGAGAAAACGACAATTTCCCCATTTAATTTGAGCGAAGATGAAAGATTCTTGTTTGAGGATATTGATAGTGACGGACTAGAAAAAAAAAAAAGACGCGATTGCACTGGGACAGATTCCGATGTTTTTAGAGGCATTTACTAGGATAATTCTGGGAAATCCCTTATCTTTCTATTGTGTTGCTAGTGTTTTAGTGAGTTTATAGTACCTGATAGTCGGAAGGGTGTGTCCACGGGTGTCTTGACGCGCAGTGTTTCAGGGGAGTCGACGGCAGCTATGGACGGGGCAAGCTCAGCTTTTCTCCGGTAAGAAGCGACTTTCTAACCACAATTTTCTCACCGAAACCTGCTGGTTGACATTTGGTCGGGATTCATGTTGGCTTGACCGCGCTCTGATCCATAGGAACGTTTCACCTCCAGGAATTTTAAACAAGGAATCACCGTGTGTTTGTGTGGCTAAAGGCTAAAGCTTCCCAACTCCATATTTCTACTGTGACTTTTCCAATATTAATTGAACAAATTGCAAAAGATTCAGCAACACAGATGTCCAAAATACTGTGTAATTATGCCGTTATAGAGGACGACTTTTAGCTGTGTGTGTGTGCAGCGCTCATATTTCCTTAAAACCTGTGACGTCTTGCGTACACGTCATCATTACATGACGTTTTCAAGACGAAACTCCCGGGAAATTTAAAATTGTAATTTGGTAAACTAAAAAGGCCGTATTGGCATGTGTTGCAATGTTAATATTTCATCATTGATATATAAACTGTCAGACTGCGTGGTGGGTAGTAGTGGGTTTCAGTAGGCCTTTAAGCACACAATGTCACACAAGCTAGACATTGGTAATAATCCTTGAACAATAAAAGGTGACATTTTTCAATACAAACAAGTATTAAATCAGTATGGTTACATACAAAGTCTCCAAGGCAGTATTAGAAAGTATACAGTAACAGACGTGTTTGCATCATTCATTGATGAATTATTGTGAGCACTTGGTGTTCCATCTTGTATTAGATCAAGATCAGTTTTTGTCCAATAGACAAGGTTCCAATATGTTGTCAAATTGTCAAACATGTACTCCACAATAACCCTCGTCTGTGTCTCCCCCAGAGATCTGCACAGCCGACTGCGGCGGCCATGGCGTGTGCGTGTCGGGCACCTGTCGCTGTGACGAGGGCTGGACGGGCGGCGGATGCGAGCAGAGGGCGTGTCACCCCCGCTGCAGCGAGCACGGCACCTGCAGGGAGGGCAAGTGCGAGTGCAGCCCGGGGTGGAACGGGGAGCACTGCAGCATCGGTAGGATTGGCTCTGGTCTGGTTCCAAAGCTTCTTGGGCTGTGTGTGTGTGTGTATGTGTGTGTGTGTGTGTGTGTGTGTGTGTGTGTGTGTGTGTGTGTGTGTGTGTGTGTGTGTGTGTGTGTGTGTGTGTGTGTGTGTGTGTGTGTGTGTGTGTGTGTGTGTGTGTGTGTGTGTGTGTGTGTGTGTGTGTGTGTGTGTGTGTGTGTGTGTGTGCGTGTGTGCGTGCGTGCGTGTGTGAGAGGCGGGGGGGTCCACTTGGACTTGGGGGCAGAGCATGCTTAATTGGATTGGTGCAAGTCAGTCAAGCATGAGTCCAGGATCTTCATGCATCTTCATGTGAGAATGTGCTAAGGTGTCCTCTTCGTCTGCGCCCCCTGTCATTGTCCCCCGCTTTTCTCTGCTCCTGCTTTCCTATTGGCTCAATGGACGTATTATGGCTTTAAAACTACAACATAGCTAGCCAGTCGCTAACGTCCCTCCACAGTGTTTTAAGTAATCTTGTACGTTTCTTACAACTAGCATTATCACTGCAGGACGAGGAATAGCTAAACATGCTTCACTACACACTTTAGGAGGATACAATAGCTCACCGCTAACAGGTAGCTAGTGCTGGGTGGAGCTATACAAATATCCACTGTAACGATACCAAGTACAAGAGCTGTGTATAGTCGATACTGTTATGATTACATCAGTATTTTTATTATCACAAAATATACATATATATGTATATATATATATATATACATATATATACATAAATGTATATTTATATATACATAAACATTTATATATAACATATATATGTGTGTATATATATATAGATATATGTTAAATATATACGTATATATATACTATATATATCCATATATATGTTTCTGATACATATGTATGTATATATACATATGTGTGTATATATATATATATATATATATATATATATATATATATATATATATATATATATATATATATATATATATATATATATATATATATATATATATATATATATATATATATATATATATATATATATATATATATATATATATATATATAAACGTTAGGTCAGGCAAAAAACAGAGGCTATATCATCTCTACAAGCCTGTTTCGCAGGTTTCTCTGCTTTTCAGGGGATTTTATTGTGGTTGTTACATACGTACAGGGTACATTACATGGGGGTATGGCCATTGTTACACAGTTGTGCCTTGATTCTGTGCCGGCATGATGAGACCAGATCAGCGTGATTGTTATAACGGGTTTTAAAGGTATTTTTTCTGGGTCCAATGTATGTCTCTGTGTTTCAGTTGTCCTTGCTGGTAATGCTGGCTTGGTTAAAGGTGAACATTATCACAATTTCAGAAGGGTTAAAACCAATAAAAATCAGTTCCCAGTGGCTTATTTTATTGTTCAAAGTTCTTTTCAAAATTTTACCCATCATGGAATATCCCAAAAAAGGCTTTAAAGTGCCTGATTTTCGCTATCTGTAAATCCACCCGTCCATTTTCCTGTGACGTCACATAGTGATGCCAATACAAACAAACATGGCTGATAGAACAGCAAGATATAGCGACATTAGCTCGGATTCAGACTCAGATTTCAGCGGCTTAAGCGATTCAACAGATTACGCATGTATTGAAACGGATGGTTGGAGTATGGAGGCAGATAGCGAAAACGAAATCGAAGAAGAAACTGAAGCTATTGAGCTAATAGCTATTGAAGCTATTCGGCGATCGCCTTCTAACCAACGATTGCATCTTTTGACCACTGGAGCAACTTAAATCCGTCAATTGGTAAGTGTTTGTTTGGCATTAAATGTGGGTGGAGGGAAAGGCTGGATGCAAATATAGCTACAAATGTATATACAGCTAGCCTAAATAGCATGTTAGCATCGATTAGCTGGCAGTCATGCCGTGACCAAATATGTCTGATTAGCACATAAGTCAATAACATCAATAAAACTCACCTTTGTGATTTTGTTGACTTTATCATTGGAAATGCATCTGCTTTGAGTGTTGCAGGATATCCACTTATCTCTGTCACATCGCTATCATCGGTAACAAACGAGGGACTTTCGCATCTTGTGACACTGGTGCAACTTGAATCCGTCGATTGGTATGTGTTTGTTTGGCATTAAATGTGGGTGGAGGGAAAGGCTGGATGCAAATATAGCTACAAATGAGGCATAACGGTGCAATATGTACATACAGCTAGTTAAATAGCATGTTAGCATCGATTAGCAAAGCACTATTGTGTAACAATGGCCACACCCTCATGTAATGTACCCTATATATATGTAACAACCACGGACACTTCAATAAAATCCCCTGAAGAGCAGAGAAACCTGCGAAACAGGCTTGATATTTTTTTCCTGACGTAATGTATAATCCGCTCTATCCCGGTATTGAGCACTGTATAACGGATACACCACAGAAACCTTGACTATATTTATGAATATTTATAAATTTATATATATATACCTATATAGATTATAGATGTTTTAAATAAATACAGAGAGAGAGATGTGTGTGTGTGTGTGTGTATATATATATATATAATATATATATATATACATATATATATATATATATGTATATATATATATATATATATATATATATATATGTATATATATATATATATATATATATATATATATATATATATATATATATATATATATATATTACACAACATTCTGCCTGCATTCACATGCCGGCGACAAAGCAAGAAGTGTGTGTGTGTGTGAGTGCGCTTTTGTGTGTGTGTGTGTGTCTGTGACGGCAAAGGACCTATTATTTATTTCCAGCGAGGTTATGATGATGGATGGTGGGAGGATGGAGATCTTCCAAATAGAGCTGGCTCAGGACAGATTTGCTCTTATTTAGTTAGCGCGGCGCTATTTAATGTCAGCCCTGTCAGAGGCGCTCAGTGTCGCCAGGACCAGGCTGCCTAGAGGCCATGTTGTTTTTAAAGGCGCGTGTGGCGGCCATGTTGGCTTGGCGGCGTGCTAGCATGATCCTGAAATACACACTTGTCACCATAGACATCTTATAAGTAGACGCAGCATCGAGTGCTACTGCCTACTGCCGCTGACGAGACACGGGGTCGCCATCTTGGAGTGGTGATCCGCTCCATTCAGTGCAATTCATTTGGCAGGAGCAGTGAACTGTCAGCGCATTTAATTCATCTTACCTCACTAAATACCACTGATGTTCACACGTTTTTTTGTTAAACGTGTAGCTATGATAAAGGACACATGTTTGGCCTGTTTTATTATTCATATTTTGCTTCACAGTAATAAAATATTCTCATATGCTATAAGTGACCAGACATCCAAAATCAAAACTGGTAATATAATCCCAGAGAAGGGGGATAAAACGGTCAGCTATTTTTAAATTCAAGAAACAATATGATTAGGTTATATATACATGTGTATATCCTACATAAACAATGTATGAATACATTAGATATCTATATATCTTAGGGACCTGTAGACTGTATCTCTGTTGCTGCAGCAGCAGCAGAGTTTTTTCTTTCTTGACACTTTGTATTTATACTTTGTATTACAAACCCCGTTTCCATTTGAGTTGGGAACTTGTGTTAGATGTAAATATAAATGGAATACAATGAATTGAAAATCATTTTCAACCCATATTCAGTTGAATATGCTACAAAGACAACATATTTGATGTTAAAACTGATTAAAAAAAATGTTTTTGCAATTAATCATCAACTTTAGAATTTGATGCCAGCAACGTGTGACAAAGAAGTTAAAAAAGGTGGCAATAATTACTGATAAAGTTGAGGAATGCTCATCAAACACTTATTTGGAACATCTCACAGGTGTGCAGGCTAATTGGGAAGAGGTGGGTGCCATGATTGGGTATAAAAGCAGCTTCCATGAAATGCTAATTAATTCACAAACAAGGATAGGCCGAGGGTCACCACTTTGTAAGCAATTTGTTGAACTGTTTTAGAACAACATTTCTCAACAAGCTATTGCAAGGAATTATAGGGATTTTACCATCCACGGTCCGTAAAATCATCAAAAGGTTCAGATAATCTGGAGAAATCACTGCACGTAAGCGATGATATTACGGACCTTTAATCCCTCA
Organism: Nerophis ophidion; assembly: GCF_033978795.1. NCBI lineage: Eukaryota > Metazoa > Chordata > Actinopteri > Syngnathiformes > Syngnathidae > Nerophis > Nerophis ophidion. Next base: position 31,544,048 of record NC_084628.1, on the reverse strand, counting down.
GGCGATACTGCATCAAAAGCCAACATCAGTGTGTGAAGGAGAAAACTACATGGGCTCAGGAACACTTCATAAAACCACTTTCAGTAACTACAGTTGGTCACTACATCTGTAAGTGCAAGTTAAAACTCTACTATGCAAAGCGAAAGTCATTTATCAACAACACCCAGGAACGCCGCTGGCTTCGCTGGGCCCGAGCTCATCTTAGATGGACTGATGCAAAGTGGAAAAGTGTTCTGTGGTCTGACAAGTCCACATTTCAAATTGTATTTGGAAACCGTAGACGTGGTGTCCTCCGGAACAAAGAGGAAAATAACCATCCGGATTGTTATAGGCGCAAAGTTCAAAAGCCAGCATCTGTGATGGTATGGGGGTGTATTAGTGCCCAAGGCTTGGGTAACTTGCACATCTGTGAAGGCATCATTAATGCTGAATGGGCCATACAGGTTTTAGAGCAACATATGTTGTCATCCAAGCAACGTTATCATGGACGCCCCTGCTTATTTCAGCAAAACAATGCCGAGCCACGTGTTACAACAGCGTGGCTTTGTAGAAAAAGAGTGCTGGTACTTTCCTGGCCCGCCTGCAGTCCAGACATGTCTCCCATCAAAAATGTGTGGCGCATTATGAAGCGTAAAATAGGACAGCAAAGACCCCGGACTGTTGAACGACTTGAAACTCTACATAAAACAAGAATGGGAAAGATTTCCTCTTTCAAAGCTTCAACAATTAGTTTCCTCAGTTCCCAAACGTTTATTGAGTGTTGTTAAAAGAAAAGGTGATGTAAGTGGTGAACATGCCCTTTCCCAACTATTTTGGCACGTGTTGCAGCCATGAAATTCTAAATTAATTATTATTTGCAAAAAAATAAAGTTTATGAGTTAGAACATCAAATATCTTATCTTTGTAGTGCATTCAGTTGAATATGGGTTGAAAAGGATTTGCAAATCATTGTATTCTGTTTATATTTACATCTAACACAATTTCCCAACTCATATGGAAACGGGTTTCGTACTTCCTTCCCGTAAATGATAATGTTTACAGTGATTGTTTTATATGTATTTTTTATGTATGTCACTTTGGATAAAAGCGCCTGCAAATACTTAAACATAAA